>NC_079374.1:21110211-21127711 GCF_021018895.1 Seriola aureovittata
TTGTAGAAGCCATCTTACCAACGAGCTATTAAAGGGACAGTTTCTTTTCATGCAGCCACACTGTACAAACCTCCCGATCCAAACTCTGTCAACCATTCTTTAGATCATTTCAAACACTGCTCGTCTCCACTGTGTGAGAATCCATGGTTCTCTGGGCAGGTGTTCTCCTCTAATTAAACATTCATATTTTCAGAATACTGTGTGTGTGTGTGTGTGTGTGTGTGTGTGTGTGTGTGTGTGTGTGTGTGTGTGTGTGTGTGTGTGTGTGTGTGTGTGCGCGCGCATTAGTACCCCAAAAAAATCAGCTCTCGTCATTCGGAGCGTTCTTCATTTCAGGACATTTCTAATTTTTCAAACACAGAAAAGAAAGCATCGTCATGTTGAGATGTTTGACCTCCCTCAGCACAAAGCCTTCTCGAGCTAATTAAGAGCAAAGCAGTTGTCCTGTGGTGGTATATTACAGATCCTAGCGCTGGGAGGAACCACTGACAGCAACTATGATGCAAGGATTTCACTCTGATCTGCTAAAAGTGTGTACGACGACTTAATTGGATGGTTTTTTTTTTCAATGTGAGGTTTAACAGTTTCAGTTTCCCTAACCTAGTTTGTTACTTTATTGTCTCATCTCTGTGTTTTTCTTCTTTTTCTCTTCTTCAGCCTCCTTTTTTTTTTTTTATCAGCAACTTTTAGGTGTCTTCTTGGAGTTTTACTTCTCCACAGTTCATATCTGTATTTTGTTCACGGTTGTAGCGACTTTTGCTTGTTCCTTTGTAGACTGTGATCACCTTACTTCAGCCTCTTTCTCTTTCTTCTTTTCTTTTACTTTATCCTACATTTTATTTTCCTCTAATGTCACTACAAATGTCTCTCTGCTCTCTTCATCATCTCGCTTCTCCTTGTTGAGAAAGCGTGGTAGGGCTTTACCGTTTCATTTCATCATTATCCCTCTCTTTTTCACATCTAACTCACACTACAGTGTATGACTTCTGTGTTTCCATCTCTCTTTCCACTTCCATCCTCTAACTCCATCACTGTGATCACCTCTTTCTCTCCTCACCGACCTCTCCCCCGTTTCCTCCGGTGCCTTTTCCCACATCTGTCCATCTTTAATAAGACAGCGGGAGGATAACCGAGACTGTTTTATCCATTACACACACACACAGGCACATTCACTGACTCACCTACCTCTCCACGCTGCTCCCTCTCTTTCACACACACACACAAACACACATACTTTCTGTACTGTACTTACACACCCATAAGGCGCACACACACACGCACACATAGCCCAGAGCGGTCAGATATGTCAGATGATGGTTTTGACAGAAGTGCTGCCTTAGCTCTCTTGCTCTCCCCGAGGCTCCACACACACACACACACATTCTACACACATCACTCAAGGTGGGACTGTCCGCGTATTAAACACTGTGTGTGGGTTTGTCTCCCACACACGCACATGCACACACACACACACACACACACACATACACCTGACCTTGCCATCCACCAAGGTTTTCTCTGTATCTATTGAAGCCTTCCTGTTTATGGTTGACTGAGCAGCTCCTTCATAAACAGACAGGGCTGTGACATAAGGCGAGGCTCTACATCACACTGCTGCATGAGTGTGTGATGTGTGTGCGCCCCGCAAACACATTTGTGTACTGCACGCAAGTGTGTGAGTGCGTGTCTGCGCGTGTTTGAGTGTGTGTAATTGACTTAGCAGCGTCCCTGTCTCAGTGTTAGACAGCAACATGACATTAAGTCTTGTTTTACAGCAACATTAGTGCGGCACCCTGTCTGGAAGCTGTCTCCAAATGCAAATCAAATCCCCAGCGCTCGTTACTGAAAGGGCCCTTTTAGGGTTTTAAAAGAGAAAATCCGACCCAAACACAGCTCATAAGTTATTCTTTTGATCTCAGATAGGGCAAGACTGAAATCCTTTACCCTGTGGAGGTTTTCCATCGAAGGAAACTCTTTGCACTTGTTGGCAGTGGTTCAGTTATTGATAAGGAGGGGAAGTGAGGAATAAGGAGAGACTGAAAGACGGTAGAAAGAAATTTGCAGTATAATATCAGTTTTTTAACATCTGATGCTGTTGCTCTTAGCTGTCTTCATGCGATCCATAATCTATCAATGAGGTACAAGACATAAACCATAAAGTCAGATATCGCCGTGATCTTATTTTGCATATGGTTTTGCTCCTTTTCACACCTGAACCAAAGCTTTCGCCAGTTTTCAACAATTTATGCTGAAAAATGAAATACAACATTTGAAAAGTGAAGATTTAATCACATAAACTGTATTAATTCTAACAAGTAGTTGGTTCAAATGCATCCTGGTACGTTCTGCCTGTTTGGTTCACTGCTAGAATTGCTGCTTAAAGTTTGTCTCAGCACACTTCAGAGGCAACTTTGTGGGGTGAACACACACTGGTCCGGGACATTCATTCTTTTTTTTTTTTACCAGCTAATTGTATTTGATGTGTGTGTTTATGGTCATGTTTAGGCAACTCACATGGTTGGTTAGGTTACGATGCTAGGGATGGAAGAAGTGAGAGAGAGGGAGACAGACAGAACGGCAGGGTGGTTGGTACAGGAAAATGTCTCCCTAAATGTAACTTTAGTGTTTTAGTAGCCTAAACCCAACCACTCAAAGGACCCGCGATACAAACTCCACTCTCTGAAGTCAAAAGTCTTGTACAGTGAACATAATCATCCAGACAACAGATATGTTTCTATATAAAACATGTGTTTTTGGACCTTTATACTTTTTGTGGTGGTTAAGAATGAAGAATGTCAGGAATCAGTTTGATACATGTATAAGCATTACTTGCCCCTTTTTACCTTTTTCTCACCTTTGCCACTCAACTCAGTGTGAAAAGTGAAGATGCATAGACACACATAGAGACATATAGTTTACCTCCATACTTGGGAAGGATGCTCACACACACACACACACAAATAAAACTGCACATATATACATAAAATGCAGAATGACTAACTCAAACATACACACAAGGCACTTAAAAAATACACACACGCAGAATGACTGACAGATGAACTCGCGCACACAGGCGGATATAAACATAAACAAAGATGCCTACAAATGCATTAACACTCATGCAAACAGACACTAACACACACACACGCGCGCACAGACATATACACATTTCCCTCCCTCCCTCAGAGCCAATTCTACATCCCTGCCTATCCCTCCCATGGAGAGTTGTTAATTAATTCCCTCCCTTTGTACGTTCGCCAAGATCAAACGCAGAGAGACAGAAAAACACTGCAACTTTCTCTAACTGTACTTAATGAGCAACGGTAATTTAGGTCCCTGTTTTCATTGCCTGCAAGTGAAGAAACAGAGTTACCTCAACCTAAATCCATTATTCATTAAGTGTGATGTGCGGCAAATTCTGTCAAAGGTTTTTTTTTTTCCTGTTAGCTAAGATGGATGGATAGATGGATAGATGGATAGGTGGATAGGTGGATAGATAGATAGATAGATAGATAGATAGATAGATAGATAGATAGATAGATAGATAGATAGATAGATAGATAGATAGATAGATAGATAGATAGATAGATAGATAGATAGATAGATAGATAGATGATAGATATTTTTGTTCTCTCCTGTTTTTTCCCTCATTCTTAACCTACACTCTGTATTTGCTTTTGTGTTTTTCTTTTGTGTCTTCTCTTCTCCCCATGTCTTCCCCGTTTCTCTCTCACTCTCCTTATGAGGTGTCACACACAGTGTCTGTCTGTCGATAAAAAGACTATTTGCAGCTCCAGCGAAGCTTTAACTCTCTGGCCGTAATAGACAAACTAGACAAACAGCCAAACACAGCAGCAAGCTAATGATTATGGTGCTGTTCAGGGTGGGGGAAAACACTATAGTGCTGCCCTTCTTCCTCTCTTTCTCTCTCTCTCTCTCTCCCTCTCTCTCTCTCATATACTTTATGTCATGTTTGCTCACTCTTTCACTCACTCACCCCTTCTTTCTCTTTACCTCCTTTGCTCTCTGACCATGTTTTTATCCGTTCTTTGGGCTGAGAGGAGAGAAAGGAGGTGAATGTGATTTAAAAAAAAAAAAAAAAAAGAAATGATAGAGTGAATGTGTGTAGAGGAAGGCACAAGTTTTGTGACTGTATCACTATGAGACCAACAGAACGAGGTGTCAGCATTCAGAGTGATTAGGGCTGTTTCACAGGGTTGTGTGTGCATGTGCATTTGTCTGTGTGTATATGTGTGTGTGTGTGTGTGTGTGTGTGTGTGTGTGTGTGTGTGTGTGTGTGTGTGTGTGTGTTTATCTGCATCCATTAGCAGCCATGATGAAATGGCAGTCTCATTTGCGGTTAAGCCTCGTGCCACAGAATGATGGTGGTAATGCTTTAAACTCTAACCAACCACATCCCACTGCATTACTACATCATACTGTACGCTGAGCCTGTTCCACCGGCGAGCATTGAGTCTGCTCCCTGCAGCAGCACGGTCACAAATGATAAAACTCTTTAAAGTGGAATCCATTAAATGAATCAAATGCAACCAGCATGCAGAAAGCCGTACATGATGCATCATATTTATCTCCCTATGACCTGTGATTGTATCAGTTTAACAGTTACACTAATTTATCATTTGCGATGATCTCACAATGACTCTGTTTCTTCCTTTCCGCCAGATTTCTCAGGGAACTACCTCCACCTGGATGCAGGTGGCCACACCCAGCGCAAGCGAGCCCGGCTGCTGAGCCCTGAGGTGGGGCCAGAGCGAGGCCCGCTTTGCCTCCTCTTCTACTACCAACTCCAAGGGGAGGCGCAGGGGAGCCTAAGGGTGCTGCTGAGAGACAGCGACCAGGAGGAGACACTGCTATGGGTGCTTAAAGGAGACCAGGGGCCCCACTGGAGGGAGGGCCGCACCATCCTGCCCCAGAGCCCCAAAGAGTATCAGGTAAGTGTTGTTTCTGAAGGGACTTGCAGGGAAAACAGTCACTTGCTCATCAACCACTGTATGTTTTAAAGACAGAAGCTAATGTGATATGTCTGTCTACCTCTCCTCTCCTTCTCCCGTCTAGGTGGTGTTCGAAGGTTTCTTTGATCACCCGACCAGAGGCCACATCCGAATCGATAACATCCACATGAGCAACAGCATCGAGCTGGAACAGTGTACACGTAAGTCCCACAGCCCGTGTGTTTACCTGTCTGACCATTTATTAATGTCAGTACCAGTCTGTCTCTCCGTCTAATTTCTCACTCTTTCACACCAGACTATTTATGCTGTGTTTTCACCAGAGACCAGATGAGAGGGAGAGAAGGGGGAAAAACAGTTTCTCGTTTACACACACTAAAAAGAAAAGAAAAAAAAGAAAAAGAAAAAATTATATAAAAAAAAAACAGAAAGTAGGCCACAAACGGCCTTTGGGCATGGATTCTAATCTATCTTTCATTATATCGCCGTCTCTCTATCTCCTACAGTCTTTTCCTGTACCAACCACCCTGCCGTTCTCTCTGTCTCCCTCTCTCTCACTTCTTCCATCCCTAGCATCGTCTCCCATTCAGTCTCAGTCATTAAGAAGAAGCAATAAGAAAAAAAATGTAGTTGTGCTGTAATTAAGTGCTTGAGAGACTCTATCTGTCTGTCTGTCTCTCTTGCTCTGACATACACACAGACACAAGCTGACCAATGAGGCTACTATCACTAACTACTGGTTATGGTTGTTTTGTCATTAACTTGAAACACACAGACCAGACACATTTCAATTCCATTTCTCATTTCCTTGTTTGACAAACTGTGTGTTAGCTGTAACTGATGAAATATATAAACTGAATATTATGAATATGTTATGTTTGACACACACGTTTCTGAGGGTCTTCTATGACGTCTCAGATGCCTATTTCTGCTTCTCCCTATTGCATCAACTTGAGTTGAATATAACAATAATCATCCAATATGACAGAAGCTACAGTTTTTCTTATTGTTCCATCATACACACCCTCAATCTTTATCTTTATTTCTCTATCTTTATTTTTTTTTTCCCGCCATCTTCTCTCAGTTCACTGCTGCCACTGTGATACGTGTGCTCCCCTGATTTTTCTCTCCCTATCACTTTCATAATAGATGTCACATCCTCCGGCAAATAATAAACAGCAGTAAATTTCAGTTCCAGTTCCCATGACCCTTTAACTTACCTCCACCCTTCCTCTCCATTCCCCTATTTTCCTTCTCTTCACCCTTTCCCTCTTTTTTTCACCCCATCTTCCATCCATCCTCCTCCTCCTCTGGCCTTTCTACCCAGCATGTCTGCTTTTATTAACACCTTGCGTCTAACCGAAGGTGAAGAGAGTAAAAGTATGACGCCAGAGAGACAATAAGGTAGAGAGCAATGATGTGGAAGAGAGTAAGACAATATGACAAAGCAAAAAGAGGGAGGGAGAAAGAGCGAGAAATAACAGAGAGAGAGACATTGGGGAACATCTTCAAAGCCTGTCAGCCTACTCTTTTGTCTTCCCCTCTTTATTTCTTCTCCATTTTGTAAAAATAAATGTCATCCAAGAAGATTTATGTGCCTTTAGGCTCCTATGCTAAAGACACTTGTTACTCTCTGTTACTCCTTAAGGAGGCAAAAAGTGTCTCTGCCAAAAGTACGACATGTATTTCTGTTAAGAATCAGTAGAAATACAGTTCTATCATGTCAATTCAGTCATCACATTATGCCACAGTACACTGAGCTAACCCCAAAGATGATATATTTGGCTCTGTATTAAATGGCTACCCTGGAATTGAATAAATAGATAAGGCCTACACATTACTCATGCGCACATCTGATCCTTTTGGTTTAGTGCAGGTCAGTCTATGGCCAATTGAAACTCCTTCTTTGAGACTGAATCATCTACACTTTTATCACACTAATGAGATTTATATTATAGTGGTTCTGTCAGTGCTCTTATAAGAGCGGCCCCTTACCCCATCCTACTGATATGACAAGCTGCTGGTCCGTCACCGCTATCTATCTATCATCCATATCCGTTACTAACCATCATCAGTAACATTTCTCTTCTTCTCTCTTTTTTGCAGAGCCTTTCCCTGCTTTAACTCCTGGCATAACCAGTAAGTTCTACTTCCTGTCCCATTTGTACTTCCTGTGACAAACGTCTGTGCTTCCTGCTTGTTGCTAAGCTCAGCTCAGCTCGCAGCACTGCACCGGCCCTGAGTAACCTTGTTACTGCCTAACACGTTACCATACAATCCTAAAATATTCCAAACGGGAACTACATTTATCTTGGCTGAAAAATTCTACTCCTGTGCCATTACATCATTTCCAAACAAATCTAAATATGGGTTCTTATATATACACGTAACTATGGATTTCTGAATGTGAGAAGAGTGTGCAGGACTTTGTTAGGATGTGTATGTTACCGACAGATGTTGATATGTGGGAAAAAATCACAGCGACTACATTGCAACTTGATGGAATGGATCCTTTTGCATTGTACCAGCATGACTCCCTGCATGCTGGGCCGATACTCTCGGTTATGTAGTTTGATCTTATATGTTTTACAGTGATGAGTGACACTTCTCATTCCATAAACATGAGATTATTTACAACAACAGCAACACTGGAGTAACGTCAGGGTATACAGTATTTGCACATTCCACAGACAGATATGGTTCAGGTCTTTGATGGTGTTTAATGGTGATCTTTCACGGGTATCCAGTTGTTAATTCTCAGTGTATGAGTGCGCCTGTAGAGTGCAGAGACCCCCGCAAATTACTGAAACAGTGTTCATTTCCATTTGTTCGTATGGTCAACAATTTATAGGGTGACATGGGATTGAAGGTTGAAACCGACAGGTCAGGGTTGAACTGCTCAAAGGGAAACCGTCTCCATCTGCTCTTTTTCTCGGGGGCCTCAGTGAAATAAAAGAAGTTAGCGGGGCTTGCTTCCCCCGTCCAACCCTCACTGCTTTCTAATTTTAGAGAGCAGCACAGTCGCTCCTCATCCATTACTCCATCCTGATTTGTTGTCAACATGTAAGCTCTCGCTCTCTGTATTCAGCACCATATAAGGAGCCTCTCGTCTTCTGTCTCTTTACTTTTTCTTGTTCCCTTCTCCTGGCCTTTTCTATACTTTGCTCCTCGCTCTTCTCTGCCTCTTTACTTTCACCTTAACTAGTCTTTTCCACTCTGCTCCTTTCCTTTGTTTTCAGTTATTCTTCCTTTTTCCTCTCCTCTCCTCTCCTCTCCTCTCCTCTCCTCTCAAGTTGCTGATCCCACCTGAATGAAATGCAGAGCTGATCTCCATCCAACTTCCCTTTTCTTTTTTCTCTTTATCCTTATTTTTTTTCTCCTTCTTCCTCAAACAGGCCAGTCTGAAAGCAGATGAAAAAGGGGCTTAGGCAGATTATGCTACTGGATCTCCTGTTTTCAAAGTGTGGGTTGAGACCTGAAACTCTGGCCACAAGACTGCTTCTGTTTAGAGAGAAAAAATACAAATACTGCTATTTTTCAGGAAACTTGGCTTCACTGTGACATTGAATTTCTTTAAAGTTGGGGCTCATTTAAAAGTATATAAACAGTATATACTCCATTTCACAACTCTGAGTGGTATATAGGAGCAGTATATAAATGTTTTTATGGTTTGCAATTTGTGTTTTGTTCTTTTAATTGTCATTTAATATTTAATAATAAAATGGATAATGCATTTAATGGAGGTTGTAACTGAAGCGCAGGCATAGAAAAAACATTTCTTAACCTGGGGGTTTAAAGCACAAGAATAACTGCTACGTGATTATGGTTGCTGCACTTTCATTCAGTTTGTGTCCATAGCAACCAAACCACGCAATCGGGTGGTAGGTTGTAAGACAGCATATTAAGGTGTGTCTAAATTTGTCTGTGTGTGCGTACGTGCGTGCGTGTGTCTGTGTTACTAGTGTGACAAGGGATCAAAAGCGTTCTATGAATATTGTCAGATTCAAGCAGCACTTGGTTTTGTTCACTGCAGTTCAGTTTAATAAACACATAAATTTCGTTCCCAAAAATAGTAAAAGCCAAGAGCTGAACTCCAAAAACTGAAATCTCCTGACTCATACTCTGATTTATTTCAAGTATTTGACCCGGTGCTGGTTGGTCTCTAGGACTGTTGGATGCTGGTCAGGTATCATAGCACGGCAGCAGTGTCAGCTCTTAGATGCAGTGTTTTCATGGGAGCGAGCCCCGCAACAAAGGATTAAATTGCTGCCTTGGGATGTTGGAAAGTGAGCTAAGAACCAAGGTGTTTCTGTTCAAGACTGAATCCTAAGCTGTGTTTTATTTTTGTGTGTCTTGATGTAGATAACTGACGAGTGAGGGTGAAGAGGTAACTCTGTGAACAGCAGGTTCATTTTAAAATCTAACATTAACTGTGATTTCTGCAAACGTCCTGCGGTTAGAAATGAGGCTGAGGCTGGGCTTTGAACGATTAAGGCATAAACTCTAAATTAATGAAAAGAGAAATGAAAGAGATTTTAAATTTTAAAAAAGAAGGAAGTGTGAGGAGGAGGACTGGCTGACGGAGTGAAGATGCCTTTAGTAACTAATTAGGGAGCAGCATTTTAAATTGATGTCTCAGCTGATCTCTTACTCGTATCCTACTTATAACCTTTTCCTGCATAAATGACAAGTGACCAGTGGAGAAAAACCTTCTAGAAAAAATATGCTAAATGGGATAAAGTGAAGCGACCCACAAATTTCACAGTTTAGGACAGTTTAGGAGAAACTTTTTTTTTTTTTTTTTTTTAATGTTTCTCCTTAATCACAGTCTGATAACGGGATCATTAGTTAATGGTACAAAGTACAAAGGCAGCTTCACTGACATGACATGAACCAATGTGCCACACTGCTGGGTTATCCATGGTAACCAAAAACTAATTTCTTCTGGCACACACACACACACACACACAAACATGAATGCACATGCACAGGAAAGAGGCAAAAGCTTGCAGTGGAATGGGAGCGACTCTGATGCTAGCTCCCGTCCCAATTCCAAAACCCCCAACTAAAAAGCAGCTAACTTTAGCTGCCTAATAATCCAGTGTCACTAACATAAAATAAACTGTAAAATTATTTCGAATAATGTTGTGTCTTGAATTCATGTAGAGAGAAAAGAAAAATAAATTAAGATGGAGAATCATTCATAACACTGAAAAAAAAGTCGAGATTTGATATTGCCCAGTTCTATGTTGTGGTGGTTAATTGAGCTATATACTATTTTTATTGGATTACTATATATGTCAACACTACTTTTTTATAATGCATTCATGATTTGCGTGAATGTAAACTTTTATTACTCTGTTGTTAAAATGGCTTCATGTTTTGTGAAAGTGCTTTATGACTTGTTTAGGACTTGGGACTTGTCTGCCTTGACTTGGGAATTGCAAAACAATGACTTGTTCCTGCCTCTGAACTCTGGTCACGATGGCTTACTTGAACGCCACACTTTTTTAGCTCACTTTAGGAATGGTGTTCTTGAGAAACATTCCTTTTTCTGCCTCCCTTTCCTCCCCAAAAAAGAAAAGTAATGGGCAATATTTGCAGCCCTGGAAAGTTTTAATCCGCTGGAAAGCTCTCTGTACTTAGAGTGCAGCTTTACAATCAAAGCTAATTTTAAACCCTAAAAGAGTACATCTGAACTTTAAAAAAAAAAAAACAAAAAAACATAAGCTCTCTGGTTTCCTTGAGGTTCTGTGTCTCTCTCTGCACCTCTCCTTCCACTTCCACTTCCCCTTCTTTCATTATTCCGCTCTTCTTTCTCGTCTGTGTCTAGTTCTTACTCGCCCTGGCTCTACTTCCTCTTTCTTTCTTCCTTTCTTTCTTGCTTGCATTCTTTCTTTCATTCTCTCCCTTTATTTTTCTCTGTCTCTCCTTCCTCCTTAACCTCTCTCTCAGCGGGTTTCTTTCACAGTGAGTTGACAGAGTATTGAAGTTTCAGACAAACCCTTTAATGCAGGATTAAAGATATCATGGCAGGATTAGCTCTCTCCCCTCACTTCTCCTCCCTCCCACCCTCTCTCCTCTCACTTTCTACCACCCCTCTCTATTTCACTACATTCTTTCTTCCAATAATGCCTTCTCTCTTATCCTTTCTCTGCCCCTGTAATTTCTCTCTCTCCGTCTCTCCCCTCCTCTTCTTCTTGCCACTCGACTCCCTTCATTGGGATCCTGCCCTGATAAACACAACTGCGTTCTACGAACTACAACCACTTAACACTCCCCAACCCAATGTTGCAATCAGTCACTGCATAATCAATGCTTTGCATTCTCTGATCGAATGTGAATGCATGGCATGAGCCTCTGCGTGTCAATGTGCAGCTAATGCTTGTGACATTTGCATCAACCGAAAATACTATGAGTAGAAAAGTGGAAGTGACATAACGTTTGTTTGAATATTGGCACAGTGAGATAAATCTGGAAGCTGCTGTTTTTGCCCGCTGTTGATCGTATATGTAAGCCAATGTCTACCAGCAAGGCAATCACTTCAATTCACTGCTCCAGTTGTTGACCTCCCTTTAGTTACTGTTGCTAGGTCTGTCAAGCTTTTCCATTCTCGCACAGCATTTATAATGGTGACTGTTTCAGATTTAGCACTCAAAATTCTCAGTTATTTTTTTAAACAATGGGTCCCTGATTTTGGAGAGATGTAAACAAAACCAGGCTTCTCATTTCATGCCTGATGACCATCAGTTTTGCTCGCTGCCAATTTTTGCTGGCAGATTTTTAGATTAAGTTAACATTAGCCACTGTCTCTTTAATGTTTCCAGCTGACTCGCTTCGAAATGAGATTCATGTAAAAGGGGTTTTAAATATAATGTTTCATATTTAATATAATGATATAAAATGTAATACATTATGTTGTACTTAAATTCTGAGGCTAAAGCTGTACGTCCCAGGCAATAAGTCCATCTGCATTGATGATCTATGTAAATAACAAATAGCATTGTTCTTGTATAGCAGTATAGTGGAGTTGTAGGACAATGTAAGATCAGGCAGGAGTGTCATTGTGGTGTTTCAAGCAAACTGTGAAAATACAGGTGCTAAGTTAAATTATGTGCACCTTAGCTTTTAAAGTAGCACTGCTTGTTACTGTAGAAACAAAGCTAGTTAGCCAGAAATGCTAATGTAATGCATTTCTTGAATGTTTTTGTATTCCTGGTTTTGGAAATGCTAAACCAATAGGCGACACCATCCACACTCTTCAAATGCTTATTACACTTTAGCACGTGGAGAAATCCAAAGCTTGACAGACCTGCCGTGACTAGTTACGGTTATGATTTGACAATTGCCATCAAATTGCTGGGGGAGGGGCTTGGCGATCGTTCAGTTAGACAATCAACAGCTCCGACGCGGTCTGCATGCCTGCCTCGCTCGTCCACTGAGCCAACCAGTAAATGTGTCCTCCTGCCCTCCAGGGGGTGCCATGTCTGGGATGGAGCCCACAGTAGACACAGTGGTGGCGCAGCCCGTCCCTGCCTACTGGTACTATGTGTTGGCGGGAGCCGGCGCCGTCTTGCTGCTGGTCACTGTAACTGTGGTGGTGATACTGTGCTGCCATCGGTACCACTGGGCAACCAAGAAGACCAGCAGTAGCCATCATCATCATTCAGTGATGTACCACAACAGCCAACATCCGAATCAGCAAGCTCACCAAAACTGCTACCAGAACCAAAACCTCACTTATAATCTGATCCACAGCCCCAACCAAAACCACCTGTACCCAGGTACCGGGCCAAGTCTCGAACCCATGCTCACCATCAGACTGGAGAAAGATGACTGCCATGATTCCCAGTGTTGAAACACAATGGACAATGTGAATGATACAATTTTATTAAAGTGATCAAGGGTTGTGAAAACTCCCTTAAATGAATGATCAACAGAGGTATTCAGCATAATCGACACTCTTCACTGATGAGAATCTACACTGGGGAGACACTACAACACTAGTACCTGTTGCATATGACTGATCTCACTGACTGACCAGGATGCACTTTTGCTAAACTTCCTTATCGGCTGGAACTAGTAGAATGATGTCCTGACGCTGAACTTTATAAATATCCCTCCCTGGGGAGAGCAGATAAAATAACTTTTGATTCTGATGGCTGATGAGAGCCTGAGAAAAAGGACATAGTGCAACTTTTTTGCTGTTCTTTAGAGCATACTGGCTTCGACAGCTGCATTACAATCTGAATATGAGAGGGAATAACAACAGAAACACAGGTAGACTGACGAATTGACTGTGGACAAAACATGTACTTGCAGTGTATAATGTCAACATTTTAACAGCTTATTTTCCTCTTCTACAATGTCAGAGCAGGATGAGTCTGGCTGCCCTGCTCTGGGCTGCAGCTTGGACAAATACCCTGTCTGACAGTGAGGGGATTTACACACAGGTACAGGGAGGGAGAGAAGACACAATGTGTGCTGCATGAAAAGAGGAGGCTATTTCTTTGGGACTGAATGGAGCTGCAGTTTATTTGTTCACTAGCCTTTGAGAGACCGGGAGTGACAGAGACAGATTAAGAGCAGAAAAGGGGAGAGGTAAAAGGAGAATTAGCGTTCTCCGTCCAGCCATGACTGATAGACAGCTACACTTCCAGCGTTTGTTGCTCCTTTGCTCTATGAACAAGGGATCAGGGCGGTGCTGTTCTCTGCCTGGTTTACACAAGGGAAAGATAGGATGAGACGACTTAAATCGCATCCTGCACACCTAGAAACAAACACACACTGCATCAAAACAGGCAATGGCTTAAAAGTCTCAAACACACACACACACACACACACATATGCACGGACACCTCAAGACTTTACAAGTCCCATGTGTTACCTTGAGTGCATTTTTCATCACATCCTGATATGCCTTTTCTTTAAAAATGTGCTTTAAAACTATTACCTCTTCACCTCCAGAACGAGGTCGTGCCTCAGTGTCAAATAAGAGTATGAATTGACTCTATACAGTTTGTTGCCTGGATCTCATGGATAACCCAATGCCTGTGTCTGTTAATGTTCAAATTAAACATCTTAGTATGTCCTGCATTCATTAGTAGTATCTGAAGTATCTGAAGGTGCAGGTATGCTTTCCTTCTTGTCTGTGCAATTGAAAAGAAAATCTTAATATCTTTATTTTATGGACAGACTTCACTGCATTTTGTGTGTTATCCTGGATTACATGTCGACACTTTTTTTTTTTTTTTTTTTTTTTTAGCAAATTGGCCTGGTAACCTGAAAAGAATTTAGCTACCAAATTACCAGTATTGCTTGTATTGAACAGGTGAGACCAAACATGCTGTGACAACGAGCATCTTACATACAAAGCTTTTCATAGAAGAGCTGATCCAAGCTCACTGCTCAGTTCTCCTGATCATTTCATTCACCATGATCTGTTAAGTACAGACTGATTCCAGTGCAGCGCGACCGTCAGATAACATTTTTTTTTCACCCGGTCACATTTATATTTTGGCATCCATCACTGCGTGTTGAAAGAGAACAGGATGTAAGTTTGCGTGAATATTTACTCGAGTGTAACATGATGCACTTCTGATTAAGTTGTGTTACACGTTATTTTGCAATGTTGAGAGTAACATTAGCACTTTTCTTCTTAATATTCATTTATTGAAGGTTGATGATTTCTTACATTTACTGTGAATCTTAAAGAAAAATAAGTTGGGCCATGTACTGGTGGTGAATTAAATGCCATTTTTTTCTTTGTAATCACATGTTACAGTAGGCCTATATGTGTTTCTGATGTATAATAGTTATACTTTGTTTATTTTTATACTTACTATTGTTATTAGGGCAACAATTATGTCGATTGTGTTCACTGAGATGATCTTAACAAGTTTCTTCACTTTCATTTGGTGTCACATCCTCCAGTTGAAGCCATTTTGTCCCTCACTGAAAGCATCCAGTTTAATTCCGAAAGGGGCACAAAACTGAAGCAAATCAACGTGTTATATGTAAAGATGACGATGTAAAAACAAGGAATATTAATGTGCTTTTGGATGGAGAAGCCCAGTATCAGCTTCTATTCAGATCCACGCCTGTGAAATTGGGCGTATCCCTGTGGTACTTGTTTTCTGGACTTCTCTGTTGTGTTCTACCCCCTACATCATTTTGTTCATGCCTAAATCCCCCAGCCTTATTTTATTTTTCTTCTTTTTTTTTTTTTTTTTTTTTTATCAAAACCCGCTTGTTCCTATTCTACTCTTTCCCTTCATTGCAAATCCTCCTAGTAAAAAACACAGGAGAGAAAATGAGAGGCAGAAATGGAATAGAGCAAAATCTCTCAGAGGAGAAGGGCCCATTAAGTGAGCCCCCTTTCCCTCCAAAGAATGCGCCCAGAGATGGAGTGAGATGAAAGAAGTAAAAAAAAAAAAAATGCTCTCTATACTTTCTAAAGATAGATTTTTTTTTCTTTACTCCAAGAAGAAGGCTAACAGGGAGGCAGGTTGGGGTTTGGACTGAAGGAGGGAGAGAATTGAAGGAGGAGGGCAGGTTGTTTCAAACACAACAGCAGATGAAAGGAGTCTTTTGGCAGAATAGACTGTGAGATGTGATACACATTATGTGCTCTGCACACATACACTCACATGCACCATCTAACAAACACAAACCCGTCTTAGCGAGGAATCCACCGCGCTATCAGATTCAGCTATTTAAATCACTGTTTCACTCATTTTCCATATTCACCATATTGACTTAATCCAATGTATTGTGTCTCATAAAATTCTGTTTTGTGCTTTAGTCAACAAGCACTTTAGTTTTTTTGTGCTTGCATATCCATTTTCTGCCCCCCCACCCCCACTCCCACCCCACCCCTGCTTCCATTTCAATCGACTTGCTTGTGATTTACACATTATATGACTCATTCTAGCAGCCCTGTGCTGTAACCCAATCAATGTGGGTCCGAGATTCAAATAGGAGAATGATATACGACTGTATTTATGTTGTGCTACCCGTGCACTTTTTCTCTTTCATTCTCTCTCCCTCTATCAAACTTTTTGCAAGATTTGGAAAATGTGCTGGCATCTTTTCATGCAGCACTTTTAAATCAACTTTCCCTCACTTCCCGCTCCCTTCTCCATCATAGACTACTTTGAAGCCCTTTAATATTTCTAATTAGTTAATGGAGCTGATTGCATTCATAAAACCCTGCGGTAAGCATTTCTAGCCCTCAGACCATCTCTGTGTTTTTTTTCCCCCGTTCCTCCGCCTCCTCTGTTTCTTCTGAGAAATATTACAAGTGAAAGCACTCTAACAGGTCCTTGGGCCCCCACTGGAACCGAATATGGTGCCAAAGAGCCATCCATGTCTTTGCCGGAATAAAAAAAAAAAATCCCCCTTTTTTTATTTTTCTCTTTACTAATTGGAGAGTGGAGATAAAATGGGGCCACAGGGAGTTTTAATCTCCTTTCAGATCCGCGTGATAATTCTTCTCAGGATCCTAGCCTGAGGGCTTTAAGCCAGGATCATTAGAAAGTGTTCAACAGCCGTCCAAACAGTGTCCGAGCATCCCTCATTTTTATCCCGCTTCTTTTTCCTATCTCTCTGTTAGTGATTTAATGTTTTGTTGAGGACTGCGGTGATTTCAGTTGACTGTGACAGAGGAGCATTTAGGGTCCGTTGTGAGACTGTGCATTTACACAATCAGAAGACAGAAGAGAGCACTGATGACATGCCTTCATGTGCATGTTATAAGTCTAGAAGATCACATTTCAGACCTGCATACAGTATTATAATTCACAGTGTGACTACTGGGATCAACCATATTTAGCACATTTAGCTTTACAGGTAGTGTTTTAGTTTCAGGGCTAACTGCCTATTCAGAATACCTTCACATTGAACAAGATGACAGAGTGAGGCCAACTTGATTTAAAAACATGGTTCTCCAAGCTTGCATGCTTTGAGACGTCTGTCTTGTCTTTTTGATCGCCTGTATTTTACTCCTCTGTTTTGGTGACGTTAAACCACAGATCTTAGGGGTAAAGTGCAGCTTCATATTGAGTTTTTTGAAAAATCTACCTTGATGATGTCATTTTTATCAAGTGAATCGATGATGTTATTTCTATTGTTCTTTGTGTTCTTGTTGTAATAATTGAGGTTTTTTTATTATTATTAATCAGAAAGATTTTTCTTGATGTAAATCTGTTAAAGACGGATCATTCTGAAATGTGGCCTCAGCAAGGGATGAACTTGAGTTACCTCTAATTCAAAGTTGCGACTAGTTTAGACTCATTCAGACTGAATAACACCAGCTTTGAAGTGGTAAACTGCTCATCCATTCATCCCCGGCTTCAGCCACATCACTGTTTTATTTAATCTTGTGCACTTTCTCTGCCCGTGTAAAGCAAAGACCTCGACTTAATGATTGTCTTTTTGACTCGCGCTGGATTTTCACAACCTTGCACTTCAAGCAAATTAAACACTGAGCTACAGAAAAACACACAAAGCCAATAGAGGGGTCGGACTCG
>NC_079374.1:25430211-25622711 GCF_021018895.1 Seriola aureovittata
TTCTGTGATAATAGCAAATTATGAGCTCTTTCAGATATAATCTCAGTCATTAAAGGCTTTGTACATAGGGAGAAGAATTGTGAAGTCTATGCTGGACAGTACAGGGAGCCAATGCAGAGAAGCTAACACAGGAGAGATATCATTTATTTTAATAGTTCCTGTCAGGACTCGCACTGCGGCATTTTGAATCAGCTGGAGGCTTTTTACTGAGTTATTGGGACATCCTGATAATAAAGAATTACAGTAGTCCAGTCTGGAGGTAACAAGCGCATGGACTAGTTTTTCAGCATCCTTTTGAGACAGGATGTTTCTAATTTTCACAATATTGCGCAGGTGGTTCTATGTGTGAGGTAAAGGACATGTCCTGGTCAAAAGGTTTTTAACTGTAGCAGTGGAGGCGAAGGTAATGCCATCCGATGTAACTTTGTGATTGGATATGTTTTGGATGTTTTTCTGAGGGTTGTGTTTGGCTGAGACATGTCAGTAATAACAGCAGCCAGAGATTACAGCTACAAATCAGAGCGAGCTTAACATTGTGTTATGACCTGCACCTCAGTGCTGGTAAATTTTCAAGGGAGCTGTAGTTGTATGTAACCATTGTTTAACTTTATAAAAGTCCAACTGAAATGGTATTTATTCATCCTGTTTGCAGTCAAAAATAGATAATAAATTTAAAAAAAAGTCAAATTTAATGTATCCATGTGTCTTTTAAGTGTATTGTAAATAGTTTTGTATTTATAAAAAGGAAGAAAAAGGGACATTGGGGAAACATCCAGTGTTGCAACAGTATGTGGAGTAGCTTCCTTCATGTCTCCAGGTAAGGATGGTGATGTTGCTGTTTATTCAGTATTTCTGTTTTTAGTGGCCTTTAATGAAAAATAAATTTCCCATGAAACCTTCACAGGTCTATGTCATGACTCAACAAAAGAGTTCAGGGATCAATTCAATTCAATTTATTTCAAGTTTATTTCTGTAGCGCCAAATCACAACATACATTCTCTCAAGGCACTTCACAAGGTAAGGTTACAATATTACAATATTCTAGAGAGAAACCCAACAGTTCCCAGCATGGGCAGCACTTACTGTGTCTTTTAAGTGTTTTGCAAATAGTTTTGTATTTATGAAAAGGAAGAAAAATGAACTTTGGGGAAATATCAGAGATGGTCCTTTTTCCGGAGGAGCAGGTTGGCACAGTGCCGGTGTTACGCCGTAGGGAGTGAGAGAAAAAGTAAACAAACATGAGCTGCAGCTTTCAAGTAATGGGCAGACAATGTGTTGTTATCGGTACCTATTAGCAGGTATGTTTTCATGCTGTTTAATGTGCAGCAGCTCAGCAGCTAATCAGCCATCTAAGCCTGCGAACTGAGGTTAACGGTGCGTGCTCCGCTGGTGAATGTTTGTGTGGTTGTTGTTGAAAAAGCTAAGGTGCAGCGCGAGGTGTGTGTTCATGTTTGTAACTTAGACAGGAAGGGAAGCTAATGTGGCTTGTTGTTCCGAGTCTGCGGCTCTTGTGTGGCAGCTGCTGTCACACTCGGTGTTATTGTCTGCTTTGTTGCTGTGATACAAAGCCGATGTTACTGCCTTATGGTAGCTCGGTGTGAGTGGCTGCATTGGGATGTATATGGCGTCAGTCAGAGCTCAGACACAGTGCAGTTACTTGTACGAATCTGAAAAAAAAAATGAAAAAAAAAAAAAACCTGGAAGTGTAAAAATAAGTGTACACAGCTTGTTTGCTGTTATTGAGAGTGAGCCACAAGCTGCCCTGTGGTCGGTGCAGACAGCATGTAACAGTTGAAGTTTGTGTAGTACCTCAGTGGCCTATATTTAGCTACTTTTCTGTGCACCCTCGACTACCAGAAGCAGCCTACTGTACCCTCAGCTGTCTCCATCGGTTGGATCACCAAGTTGCTATGGTTGTCAGCGAATTACCGAGACACAGAGAAACATCAGAATCCCACTAGAGTCATCTCTCAGTCCACTCGATTAACGTAAGTATTTCTACTTATATGTATTTATATATCAGGTACAGTGCATATGAATGAACATTAATTCAAACGTTAATTTTTCATCTGTAGACGAGGCTCATTTAGATTTACAGTAGGTGCTATCAGCATCGAAAAAAATTGCAAATTTAGAAATCATAAATTTTTTATTGGTCACCACACTTCTTACTTGCAATAAACCTTGCCATTCCCTCAATGGAAGAATAGGGGAGTTAATGTTTTTAAAAACCTGTATGATGGAAAAATACTTTTTTTACCCCCACGGGGCTCAACACTTCCTACACACCCTTTTCATAAATGATTAGCCTCAGTAGGACGTACATGCCGGATGGTTTCTAAACTCTACAAATGTATTTCTGAACCTCAAAGGCCAGTGCCAGTAGAAGCAGCTTGGTGTGGAGACGTAATCTGGTGTAAATGATGAAAAGATCTGCTGGAAAACAGAAAATTGTATGTTACCTCTAAGAATCCAGGAATTTGCACATAGGATGTACTTGACCCCCAGAAGGCACCACTTCACGTGTGACCTACGTCCGCTTAACGACCCAGGGTCACCTTGTCCTATGGGGTGCCGGTGGGTTTAAAACATGTCTTTGTGATTTTCTCAGTAAAGAATTGATCAAAAAAAGTCACCACTGTTACTTTAAATGCAGTCCAACTTCATCAGGTAAGATGAGCTGATGAAAAAACATCAGCATTTCTAATCCATGCTGTCAAAATGTAGGAACTGATAATATAACATCAAACCAAACATCAC
Source organism: Seriola aureovittata (assembly GCF_021018895.1). Lineage (NCBI taxonomy): Eukaryota > Metazoa > Chordata > Actinopteri > Carangiformes > Carangidae > Seriola > Seriola aureovittata. The sequence continues at coordinate 25,432,972 of NC_079374.1, forward strand.
ACTCCAACAAATCCATGATTAAGTGGTCAGTTTTCCTCTCCATAGAAAGATTCTAATATTCAGTGGTCATTTAGCCTCAGTTTGGTTTCCACCAAATCCTGAGACAAATATCTAGGTCTTTTTGTTTCTTGATGCTCAGTAGTCTTTCCGGCCACCAATTTTCCATTTGGCTTCATCACTGTTTTGGTTTTGTATGGCTCATGACAAAACACTCAACTATTCAGTCTGTGTGTGGGTCGAAAAACCAAAACAAGGAAAAAGCAGCATTTAAACACTGTTCAGCACATTTTCCACATTACACATTTGATTCAGGCTCATAATCCAAAAATATTGCTGGTTGCAAGTTTAACTAAATGAATTGAAATCATCCTGACAGTTATCATCCATAATGTCTGCTTTATGTAACGCTGTGAATCGAGCTCAACAACACAACTCTTCACTGACAATATTCAGACCACTTTAACAAAATGAAATAACATAATGGGATGTATCCAATCAGAGTTCATCAAATCACACAGATTGGAATTTTATTGCCATTAAATTGAGCGTACAGTGTTTTGATATCAGAAGACCATGACACACAAATGCAACACTTTTCAGTATTCATTTTTCTCATCTTAAAGTTCAAATAAAAGTCCATCAGTAAGCTATATTAATATTACAAAACTATATACTTAGTTATTCACCACAAAACTAAATTGCATGGGTTCAACATTTTCTACAAGTGTTCAAATCGCATCACATCTTCTGAAATGAGCTCTATCAGAGAACTAACAAAGTGCACAGAAACAGGCCATTATTCTTCCTTTATATTACTGTAGACTACTTACACCACAGGCAAGGCTACTGACAAAAAAAATGTCATTAGCTATGTTAAACCAGCTGTAAATGGGCCATGAGCAGTTTAGCTAACAGGCAGGCATGGAGTCATTTTGCCCAAAACATAAAGATAATTGAAAGGACAGAAAGAAGGTTACTTTTTTTTATTACCTCTGGACCATCACATTAATGGTCTTGTAAGGTCAACAGGTTGCTAAATAGCTTAATGTGCTGTTTTAGCTATCTTTAATTAGATTTTTCTCCAGCTTTTTGCTAGGAGTCATAAAACTGGCCTCCTCCTTTCTGACCACTTTTTAACTGAACTTCACACTGACTGTACTTTGGTTCTGTAGCTTTGTGCACTGAAGTTCACTTACTTAGACAATATCTCTGTTGAAACCCCCAAGATCTAACCCTCTAAAAACTAGCTTAGCCTGAGACACGCTGTAATGCGTAATGTAATTCCTTTGTTAGCAAAATGTGGAGTTTTATGGATGCTTTATTAACCTTGTTCTTGAAACGTTTACGGTATGTTGCATTGTTTTAGAGAGTTAGAGAGTTTCACAAATTTTATGGCCATACTTAAAATACACATAAAATACAACAAAGATTACACACTACAGTTCATTTTTACATCAGACACATTTTTAAATGCCAGTTATTCACAGCATATTATAAAGGAAACTACAGTTTATAAATGAAACAGAAATGTGTAGAAATCCAACAAATGACACTAAACAGACACATGCTTGATATAATATAACAAATGCCGGTGTTGATTATGTAGACATGGCATTTTGTCTCCTTGTATAATCTAGCTGCATGGTGCACTGGTCCTACGCAGACTGTCGAGAACAGGGGCTGATGTACCTCAGCATCCGAGCACGTTCAGTATGAGGGTGTACTACAGGTGTTCAGTACACACGTGGACAGACTTAATCACTATTGTCACTGACAGCATCAGCACCTGTTAGCTCCTCACTGGTGACTGAGAGCAACATTGTCGGCTCAGCTGTAATACACAGTGTGTTACTTCCTATTTAAAAGATGCCAAACGCTACAGAAACAAATGCTCCTGAGCTGTTAACCTTATGTGCAGTGCACTGTCGCATTACATTAGTCATTACTTTACTTTCACTACTCAGCCGTCAGCTCCTTCAAAGGTGGCACTAACCAAATTCCCAATCCTGCACCCGCACATCGCACATACAGAAAACACTGCAGTTCAGCATTGTGAAGGGATTGCCAAAAACACACAACATTGAAACAATACGGCTCTGGAACTACATGGAGTCACATTTGCCCTATTTTGGTCAAGGCGATCTCCTATCTACATCTACCCCATACCTCAACCATATCCTGGACCAGTCTGTGCCATAGACTGTAAATAAAGATGGATGTAGCCCCTGTAACGTCACCCATAGGTTTCACCTTGGCAGTGTCTGAATCCACCTCTAACTCCCATCCAAATATAAGCAAAGAGGTGGGTCGGTTGCGGAACCAAGACTTCGGTTCATGCCAGTTTGTGGCAAACATAAACTCACCCGCTTGTCACTCAAAGCGACCATGCCCTAAATTATACATAACTTTAATCCTTAATAAAATGTAAACAGCTGAGTTATATAAACAGTTGTCATGAAAGAAGACATTAACTAGAGATGAAAAGAGTTTCTTTGTGCCAGGCTGTAAACGTTTATTTCTGCTGTAAAGTTGGACATTGTAACATGGGAGTCTATGGGGATTGACTCACTGTTGGAGCCAGACTCTAGTGGTCATTAGAGGAACTGTAGGTTTTGGTTCTTCAGCGTTGGCTTCATTTATCGTCCTCAGAAGTTGCTGCTTGGTCTGAACACAGAGAGATCGAAAAGATGTCCCTGCATCCAAACCCAGACCTTGATCATTTTGTCAGGTCTTTTATGCCAATCTTACTGTGGAACTGTCTCAGAGGTGCATTGCTTCATATTCGACTTGTGAAAAAGACACATTCAATGCACTAATTCAAACTCAGAAGGTCGACTGAAATGACTGGAAAATTCAGAATGTATTAAATTTTAATTTAAAGACTTATTAAAAGTTTTTTTTTTTCACTGCAACACTACTTTCTATTAAACTACAAATTATACAGCTAAAAATTCTTGAAAGAATTCTACCCATTTGGCTAAATTGAGAAAATATGAGGTCTCATTTCTAAACTTCAAGGAAAATTGCAGTTCAGAAGAATTTGTTGAAAATTTCATTTGGAAAATATCATTAAGACACAGTAAGCTGCTGTGGTTGGAGCTGAATAAAGAAAGACCTTAATATATGTAACTATCCCATTATATAGTTCTGTTATACGTTTTGGATGAAACAAATCAAACCAAGTTTAATTGAACATAATCACCAGCAGATTGTGAGGTTTGATGATGCAGTTAATGATTTCTATAAAAAAATGTAATGTGAACACCTCATGTTTGCGTCCTTGAATTCATCTCCACGAACCACATGAGGATAGAATGATCCTCTTCCATAGTTTAGGCCTAAGTTAGTCTGTTCAATAATCGACCTTGAAGGTGACGATGAGGGCGAGTCTCAGTGTCGCAGCCTGGACAGAGAGTCATGGCTTTGCAGCAGAGAGCTCATTACAGAATATATTATTGCTATAATAGATTCATGGATGTGGAACATATTCATTCATACTCAAAGACCATGAAAATTTCAATGAAATTTAATTCCGCAAAACCTGTCTGAAGCAGGGGAAAGTACCCCTAGCCATGAAAGGACGAACCCTCACCTCCTTTCTTTTTGTGAACAATGAGAATTTTCTGCTCAGGAGTGCTGAACGTTGGACACACGGGTCAAAAACAGCTCTAATTTTTGACAGTTTATTGCCTTGCCACTCTGGTGAATTAGAAATGACATTGAATGACAAATAAAACTGAGGTTAAGAGGCTGATCACTGGCAAAAACTGATACAGGATGGATGGAAATCAAAAGCAGACAGGAACCTGCCAGCTTTGCCATTTAAACCAAATTATGATTAAATTAACACCCCCATCATCCTAAAATGATATTATTTATTTTGTTATTATTATGTATTGTAATTATCACTATTATCATCTTTATATAGGTGGTACATGAGGAGTACATTATGAGCCACCACAAATTACTTTCAACCTGTATTTTTCACTTCAACTACACTACACACTTCATTTTCACTGACTGACTGTCAAGTCTTCACAGTGTTGCAGACTTGCAACAACAGAGCCAAAACAAATGACATTCATCATAATTGAATTTCTTTTACTCAACATTTATGCATTCAGATTTTAAAGCGAGTGATTTATGACATTTTGATTCTCCTAAACCAATTTTCTAGATAATTTATTGAATTAGAAAGCGTTCAATGAAAAGGCAGATAAATTATGAATGGAGGCGTAACCTTGCTTGAGTGTGAAGCACAATGATGAATTGCCAATCAGCCGAATGCATCCAAATGTCAAACAAGCATGTCTTTGATAATCTGAAGGCTGTTAGCGGGAGCTAATAAAATGTTTATTAAGTATGTCCCCAGGTGACGAGACATTTATCAGCGTGTCAGAGTGTCAATGCCTCTCCAGTAACAAACTGCCAATGCACAGATGTCTCATGGGATCCGTGTGATTGTAAAGCGACTGTGCTGCGGTCCCCACTGGATCAATAGTATCGGTGCCTCTTTACTACTGGCTGTTCTACTCATATTGTTTCTATACTACTGCTCCTGCTAGTACCTATACTTTGCTAGTGCTAACTGAAGCCATAGCTCCATTAGCTGCATTATATGCAATCATGATTTCTTTCATTGCTCAGTATGAAAAAGTGAAATGTGTTTGTCCAGTTTAATGTCCACATTCAAAGATGAATAAGTACTTAAGATAAGAAGTCAAAATCCATATGATTCTAACACAGATAAATAATAACATAAAAACATAATTTGTTGGCATAGAGGAAAAATACAGCTCCCATTAAAATTTACTGGCAGGTGTCTTCAATATCTATGATATTCACCACAATCTCTGCTACCTAAAAAACATCAACAACTAATCCAATGACATTACCATCAGCAGTAGTTGATCTTTGTGTAAATAAAGCTCTAATAAATAGTTTTTGTCTGACATTACAGAGACCGTAGTTCGATGACCATTTAGGTTCAAAGAGAATATTTCCTCTTCCAGCATCCAGCTTCAAGAGCCTTCGTTCACTTCAGTTCTACAGCATTTATCTTTGCTTTGCATAAATATCTGCACCAATCTGGTGGAGGTGGAAATGGAAATAAAGACAGACTTTTAATTTGGAGAAAAAAACTAAGGATGACAGGAGCTTACTTTGAGTCAGGGAGCTGAGATCTTCCAAATTATTCATCACTCTGCTGGTTGTTCAGATTCATCATGCAAAAGGAATATTTTTTATTAAACAAATGCAAGAGGGAGAAAAAAACACCTACAGAGAAAAAGTAGGCAGAGTTAGGGGGAAAAATGTATTCATGGTGCCACAGCTAATGGATGTGTTTGCTGTGTGTGTATTCCAAAGAAAGAGAGAAGGAGGAAATATATAGTAGATACTGACCTGATCAGGAATAAAAAGTTGTAGTTTTCATGTACAGTATGTGGTTTTTCTGAAGCTGCTGATTGTTACAGTATTTCCAGAAATTCATGAATTTATTAATATTCCAATTTTAATGTTCTGGACAGATCTGAACAGATCAGCTTTCTTGGTGATTTATATTTGATAGACCCGAAAGAAACTAGTGAGGCTGGCTGTTTAATGAAGCCTTTCAATTTGAAAACCTGTGGCTTTGTGAAAGCTGAGTCACCTCCTTTGCCTTACAGAATTATAATACACTGTTGCCCATAAAGTTGGAATAATTTTGTTTTAAGATACAATCCTCTGTTTATTCCTATTTCAGTAATCAGTAATAATTCAATCAGTAATTACTTTTGAGAAAGTGCAATGATTACATTATGTGTCCCAATTACCCATCTGAAATTAAATAAATCACATTGTCACAATCATTTCATGCAAAGAGGTAAAAAATATTTTATTCCAACTTTATGAGCAACAGTGTATATGACATATATGTCTCCACATCAAGAGTTATGTTGCCATATATGTTAACTACAAGGGGATATATTATTATTATCATCATATATACATCCTCTGGATATATTAAGATATTCATTTATACCATATATGAAAAACCCATAGTAAACATTTGTATATGTACAGATATTATGACTTTGTATATATTATGTTGTGAGCATATATGTTTTAACAATATATATTTAATTGTATATATTCAAATCTATTAAAACAACATGCATATACAACTCTATATACTTATAAATGTTTTTATTATTCTCATTAATTTTAAACATGTCTACTTTCACATTCTGGGAAAGTGATTTCAGACTTTTGGACTCTTTGGAATGGATATACTGTATATCTATGTGATATATGTCTACAACATAAACAATACATGAATATACTGTATATTTGAATGGGCTGGACATGAATGTCAATATATGATCTTGTTCCAATTTCTAGTGGGTTTCATATATAATTTTTACATCTGTGTTTTTATTTTATATGTACATTTATTTCATACATGGAAGTTCAATGGAAAAGTGTGTCCAAACTTTTGACTGGTACTGTATGTATACAGTATATTACATTTGCGTTTAGTATAGAGTATGGGATGGATGATTTGAGGGTGCACTGCTGTCTGAAGGTAATCACAGACGTCACATAAACCTTCAATCTTGTAACCATCTCATTATTGAGTCTCAAAAGATATTTAGATTTTCAACATTCCCAGCTTGAAGTCGCTGAGGAATTTCACTCTCAAATATTCAAAAAGGCTTCGCCATCAGTAAAATAATTGTGGTCTTAATCAGCTAAAATATGTTGTTGTCGACATCAGAACACCTAGTGTTATTTCTCTTTGATGACAACCTGCACATTTCATGAACAATACAGCAAAATATGAAACTCAGTGCAGGGAATTCCACCCAATAAAGTTGTTCCTTGTCTGCATTGTCTATGATGTTTAGAGAAGTTCTGCAGCACTTAGGGAATCAGGCAAGCAGGAAACATGACAGTGAAGCACCACAGCTCGATGGTTCACGCTGAGAGATCATCTTGTGTAAATGAGCAGATGTGGAACATCCATTAGAAAGCTGTAAAAAAAAAAAATGTACCACTTCATATCAGTTTATCAGGACTGGGTTTACAGTAGCGTCTAGTACGCACCACTGACATGCACATGTGACTGTCCATAGGGAAGTCAATGTGCATTTCTGCTTTTACATGACGTTCCCTGGAGGTTATTATCCCTGAGTACCAAGGCGGAGGTCTCATCATCACCCTATATCTATACTGCTGGCTCTCCACCACACTGGAGATACTGAATTTCTAAAGTAGGCCATATCGCTGCGGCAAATGGAAGCACTATCTCACTACCCCCACCTCTTCTCTCCACACGGCCATCCCATATTGAAATCTATGCAAATTCATAATAAGTCTCAAAAGCGCCATCAGTCCCGCTGACACTCTCCACGTCAGTTAGTCCCCCGGGGAATCCCATGCGCTGCGACTGTGAAGTGGTTACAGATCTCCCACCGGGCTAGTGGGGGAACTCTGGCTCGCACATAATTACCACAGTGACTGGGGTTGAGGAAGGAGCGTGTCATGATCAGGAAGTGCTGCCAAGTGAGGTCATTATAGCCTCAATGACAAGAAGACATATACGGTATACACACACACACACACACACACACACACACACACACACATACATATATATTTCTTAACTACAGCATATTGTAGTGAAAATATCTGAATGGTGAATATAAATGTGTTCGAGTTCACGTGGGTTTATGAGACATCACGAATCTATGTGAGGCTGATCCGGAACGCTGGATGTAGAGTTCTTCATGTATTTTATATGAATTACCACAAAATGTCCAAAAATTTAAGAAATCCAATCAAATATCCAGATCTTCAATTCCTACATAAATTACATCATAATCATTTACTGTTTGTTACTTGAGAAATCAGAATTAACAGGAAAAAAGGACCCGTGTGTAGGATTCAAGGGAATTCATACTTGTTCAGTAGTTTATAACCACCTGAAACTAAGAATCGTTTGGTTTTCATTAGCTAAGAATGAGCCCTTCATATATATACGGTAGGACGCAGTTGCACTTTGCCGGTGCAACAGGTTGTAACGGTTTCTACAGTAGCCCACAACAGACAAGTCAAACACTGGCTGTAGTGAGAACCTTTCACATTTACATTATGACCTGCAGGTCACTGTAGGTTCTCCTACAAGCTTGGAAAGGGAGGGGTGAGGGGAGGGCTATTCAGCTGGTTGCAATCTGCAACCTCACCAATAGATATCACTAAGTCCTACACACTGGTGCTTTAAATAATGAACCATCTTTCCAGGATTTTGAGACAAACTTAGCAGCAAACTTAAATACATCAAACATGAACAACTGTTACAACTGTTGATCATCTCTAGGCTACACCAAAATATTTGACGGTTGTGTTGAGCTGTTTCATGGATCACTGACACATTTAAATCACGATAGCATCAATACAAAAGCAAATATGAGTCACTTTTTGCATCCTCCAAAATGCTGGTGCAAACTGAGAACCTGTAAAAACTCTATAGCTTTTTTTCTCTGCAGAGTTTTCATTTTTATGTTCTTTAACACACCACATCCCTGTGGCATCGTTAAGTATTGGGAAGACACATGCATTATAAAGTTGGTCATATAGGCATTCAGACTTTAAACAGCCATTCATTATGATGGCAGTTGGTGTAGGCGTGTTCTTTACGGTAATGTGAGACAATGAAATACAATCCAGGAGGTTCGGTTGAAGTAATAGATTAATGCATTTGAACGCTTATAATGTACCTAAATATTGCACAATGGTTTGTAATACAGGATTTTACTACTCTGGTTAGGTGTAATGTAACAATTCTATCAGTCATTGTGACAGTTGCAAGGTAAACAGTAGAAACACCGTTCACATTACAAAGCAGTCTGCTAGGAATGTGTGCTTGCATGTAATTTTTATTTTGCCTGCATCTTCTTGCTGGATGACACCACATCACATGTGAGGCTGTACTTATAGCGGTGCTATTTAAACATGCCAGCATGTTCACGATAACAGCGCTAACATGATCAAGCTTGTGTTAGCATGCTGACATTTGCTACTTAGTGCTAAATACAGTATAGAGCTGATGCGAAAGACTAGCTTTGTAGGTATTTGGTCATAGACCACTCATGATGGAGTTAGAGGAAAGGTCAGGAGAACACAGAAGTAAGTAGCAAAAGTGAGTCAATCCCTATAACTCACCCATTTACATTTTATTAAGGCTTAAAGTTATACATAGTTAAGGGTTTGGCCTCTTTGAATGACAGGTGGTTGAGCATATGCTTGCCACAAACCAGAATGAACTGAAGTCTCAGCTCTACACATGCCCCACCTCTTTTTCCATTTTTGGATTATCTGGGAGTTAAAGGCGAAGTCAGGCCCTGCCAAGATGGCGACGGTGGAGCAGCTCACTCTGAGCTTCAAAACCACCCTTCAGAAACATGTGGGTGACGTCACAGAGGCTACGTCCATCTTTATTTACAGTTTATGGTAATAACTGAGCCTAGACCTCTCCCAGTGAAGTCCATAAGGGCCACATTACAGCCTTCTCAGTCAAAATAAGTTTATATATGTTCTACCATATTATAAAGTGACTTAACCAAACTTAATATGTTGCATACTTTTTGTATAAATGCTAGTAGTGATGCAGGAAATGTCTCCTGCATCACTACATTTAATAGACTGCCCTGTGGTAAGTGTTTGAGACTCCTGTGTATTCTTTTTTGCTTGGCTGTAACATATTCACCATATGGTTGAATAACCCTGAGAGCCAAACTGTAACATTGCTGTTTACCAGCAGTATCATTCTCATGCAGTTTGTGTTACAGATTAGATTTTTGTTGCTGTTGTTGTTGTTTTTTTTCCTGAATTTAAAAAAAATGTCACTCTGAAAATTAAGGCTGCGTTTTGAAGACAGTATTTTCAAATGTAATTTGCATTAAAGTCTCTTCTTAACATCCCTTTGACAGGCAGACTCATCATGTCTGCATCCCTTTGTGCTTTCCCACAAACACAGATGGGCACTATAGGGGGAGATTTGAAACGGCGAGCTCAACAGACCAGGTGTGACATGAACACTACACCCACTTTGCCTTCGGGCTGTGTCTCTGATTGAAAACTCTTTTCTTGTTGTAGGAGTGCCATGAAGCGGCGAGACGCAGACGCCGCTTAGTCTGAAAAATTAGTGCCATCAGCGTCTCAGCATCCGGATTAATGAGAACCCGCGGTGCTGAGCCAGGCAAAGGCTGCTCATTTGTTTGGGTACCCATCTCCATTAAACAGCAATAAGGGGAATTCATGGAGCTCCATCAGAGCGTAGGGGTGCGTTGGAGAAGCCCGTGTGGAGGGATTTGTAACACGACTAAGCTCATCACGCTCTGTAATCTCAGATGAAATTAAAAAGCCATGGACAGCTGCGGAAAAAAAAAAATCTCTCTCACACACTATTTTTTCGCCTCTTTTCCCTCTTTACTTATTTCTTTCATCTTGCAGGCATTGTTTAAAGGCACTGCTCGTTGGCGCTGCTCCTCTCTTGTATCTGTGCCAACGAGGCAAGTTGCAAAAGATAATGTCACACACTCTGCAGTGATATGGAAACGTTATAATCTGCCATATGGAGCAGGGATGTACTGTAGCAGAAATTAAATCATAAACGGAATAATAAAGCACACAACTGATGCAGTGTTTCATGTTCAGATTCACTCATTGTCTTCTACTTGACATGCTGTGGCTAAGGAAGAAATGCCGTCTGTTTTGTTTGGCATGTAATGTGAGGTTCGGAGTTTATACTGAGCATTGAGCATATTGCAGCACCAATACTAGAACAGTTTCTTTGTTCGTATCCCATGTAAAAGCTGGTAAAAGAAAAGCTCCCAGTGCCTGCAGTAACTCTCCAATTGTATTTAGACATATTGATTCTTATGTCTGACCAGTCTCTGTGTGAATTTTTGGTTTTTCATGGTCCAGCGGATATAATAGAATTGAAAAGAGCGAAGGTGCACCAGCACAAAAAACCCATTTAAAAACAATTAGCATGTATCATTAGGCAGGAGGAGAGGAAAACACCTGAAGGAGGAATGGGAGGAGGAGAGCAAGAAGTCAGGGGAAGAAATGACAATGGAGGATAATAGTCAGGTCCAAGGACATTTGAGTCAAGCTGTAGTCCAGGTCCCATGCTGGTCTGATGATCTCTGTAATGCACTGATAGTGAATCATGTGACTACACTTCATATTTTAATGGTTCTAAATAATTTCATGGTCCACCCTCATCACTGTAATACTCTAATTGCTACCACTTCATTACTGTCCTGGGTGGAAATAAAATTACATTCGGGAAAAAAGGGAGCATACACCAATGCTGTTTACACCGCACCACTATCTATGCACAGCTATCAACATGAAAACCATGTGTGGAATTAAAGCTGCTATTAAAAAGTATTATACATCCGAGTGGAATAAGCTCAGAGCTGCAGCAGGCTGTAGTTGTTGCAGCAAGAGCAAAGCCAGAAATGATTTAATGTGATCAGTAAACTGTGCACCACAGATGATAAGGTAAGGTTCATCCACTAAATATTTATCAACCCAATCACTAATTGACACACACACTCACTCGAACAGGACGTTGCTCACAGAGGTCCAAAAAGCATATACACATATTTACCACACAAGAATTATGTGATCAATGTCCTACATTATCCCCCCTTTTAGTTAAGAGAAACATCCAACTAAAATGATTCCATGTAACATTGGAAATATTAATAACCACATTTTTCTGAAATAAACATTTGTTATCTGGTAATAATATTTTTACGTTCAGCATTCCTTTATGTAAAAGATTTGAGTTTTCAGAGTGTGTTTGTATGTGTTTATGGCACTGGTTCCCAACCTGTGGGCCGGGATCCACTAGTGGGCTGCAAAGGTATTGCAAGTGAGCCAACAAATCACTTGCAAAACACTACAATTTTGGTAAAAATATATAATAATAAAAAATAAAAACATTAATAATGTTTTAATGTTTTAAATTAAATTATCTTTAAAAACATAAAAAATATTGAAAACTTCTTTCATTGTTTTTTATTCTCCTTGCATTGAGGCCAACGACTGTAATAAGCCGATGATAGGAACTTTTCTGCTGGACCACATCGTATACTTCTTTGCTGTCTCAGTCAGATTGCGTGCTAAAAGATTATATCCATGGGAAAAACTGAAGCATCAAAATGGATAGCTTGTTAGAAACAGAAAAAGTTGGTGAACCAATAAGTGATCTCTCGCCCGTCAAACAAAAAAGAATATTGAGCTTCCTCGTTTTCAGTTCTGTCGTGCATGTTCGATTGTTATCAATAAAATAAAAGGTGCTCTGAGAAGACATTGTTCTCCGTATTATTACAGTTTCAGATGGGAGCCTCCAACATTTTTGAGATTTTCAAAGTGGGCCATGAGTTGGAAAATGTTGGGAACCACTGGCTTGTGGGCACTGTCCACTGCAGTAGTATACAGTCTTATGGCATATATCACTTTAGTGGTTTACAGAGGGAGCTCTGGTGTCTGCATAGTAGAATCAACAAGTTCTGCTTGTTCTGCTGCAGTGGTTACCATCAAACTGTTCTGTCTGTAATTTATCAGGGTCAGCAGCCGCTCAAGCTCATAGTGGGTCTCCATGGCATCTGTGTACTGTATCAAAGCCTCGCTCTTTGACTTTGACTTCATATAACACCCAGCCTGTGTGTTCCCACCAGTCCTGGAATCCACTTATGATCTCCTGCCACAGTGCTACACAGATACCGGAGCAATGAGGTCATTTTTGCTGATACTGTCTCTCGCACATTGTCTCTGTGGTGGAAGGTCTAAGACAATCCGGCGTTGTCCGGACATGTGTAGAAACAGGTCTGCTGAGGACTGTCCAGTTGTGCAGTTTGGTGCAGTCCAGTATTGCAACAGAAACAGTCAAAGCTTGCCCTCAATATTCAGGTTTGTGTTGGTCAGTTTGTTCATACCTGCCTTGAATGTCTGGACATAACTTTCTGCCAGGCCATTAGCTGCACTTGTGGTGTGCAAAATCCCACCCCGCTGGACAAATGTGGCATTGTCTGTCATACAATGGGGAACCCTCGGGGCCATCTAGGCCCTCAGTAAAGGCCAAACACATCAGCATTTTAAATGGTATATTTAATGTCTTTCAATAATTATTCTCTTCTTATTCTAGTTTTAGCCTCATTGTCTATCAAGTTTGCTTCAGAATTGAAGGGTTACTGTCCTAAAACCATGACAATAGAGTTACCAGATTTCTCTCTTTTTTCTTGCCTCAGCAGAGAACAGCTTAGCTGGCTCACTCATTGGTTAGGACTTCATGATTGTGTTGTGACAGAAAGTCTGAAGCCCCCCCCCCCCCCCCCCCGTGACTGCAGTCAGTCAGACAGCAGTCACAGCACAGATGGTAAAATGATAGGACAAAAGCCCCCCAGGCTGACAACATTTACAACTTGGAATACTTTTATGAAAACCCCTTTTAAAGCTTTTGATTGGTGGACCTGTACAGACTAAAGGAATATAAATAATCAAGTAATAGACAGTTGGACTTCAAGACCTCTTCAAAGGTAGGGAACCAGGACCATTTCATCTTCCTGGTTCACGATGCTGGAAAATATGAAATATCTTAACATTTAAATTGTGGAGAATCTATCTGAGCAAACAATGTGTTCTATGTCAATATTGACAAGTATTTAAGCATTTATATCTTTATGCATGTTGCTACGCTGCTTTGCACAAGCTTTAAGGGGCTTAGTCCCCTCAGCTGTATTTCTTGACGGGAGTAACTCTCCTCAGTGTTGTAGCCTAATGGTAATTTTAGGGGTTATTTGTGACATGTGAAACACTTTTGCCAACTGCTGTGTATATGTATCAACCAGAAGAATGAATATATGAACATGCTGTTCAGGAATGATCCAGCAGTTTATGTGAGACTCTTCCAGGACTCATCTGAGAAATCCTATGAAATCCCACCTCACAATAATAATATAACGGATAAAAATAAAAGCAGACTCAACGTTCTCTATTATATGAATGGACAGATGAATTGATGGGCTAGCATGCAAAAAAAATCACAGGTAAATTCATTTTGATAACTGGTATACCTTGTAGGATGTGCGGGTGTCTTGTCATGGGACAGTTCCCTCTGCAGAGAAACTGGATGTGAAGGTCCTAACCAGGAGATAGACTTCACTAGCTCGCCTCTATATCCTCCTCTGGGACGAAAGGATCCCAAAGGTATTCTCCACAGCCACCCGAGCTCAGGCCTGACTGTAGTTAAATGTCTAGATAAAATTTCAGATATCCACAGCTGCCAGGAGTAGAGTATTACCATGAAGTTGTAGAAGTGGGATTCTGAGTTAGCATGGGCTTTGAGAACAACACCCAGTGGAAGAGTCCAACACTCCTCATCTTCTCTGCAGGCGACCTGCACTCCTCTGTGGTGGGCGCATCCAGGAACTCCTCCACAAGGCAGTTCCACAGAGCAGTGGCGACATCAGGGACAATGCTGGACACAGTGGAGGCGCCAACACCGAATGAGTCCTGAGTGAGTCACCAGTGCCTGGGTATCTGCAGCACAGAAAATATTTAAATGAACTTGAGCGGTGGTGAAGATACCGTAGGTGGTAGTCTACATAAAAGGATTTACTCATAAATTATACAACTATCACAAAAACCATAATGAAGATGAATGGACATGTGCAACCATCATTTACATTTTGATTCACCTAGAGTAAAGAAAACAGAGTTTCTGACTGGTTTTATGTGTGTAGTGACCTGGTGATGTGTGGGATTAAAAATATTTACAGTCATATACTCTAAATCTGACCAGTGATCAGTTTTAACCTTTAAACAAACTGAGCGTTTTCTCACATCATTGAGCATCAGTAGCAGAGTGGTGATAATAGTGGTTATTTAGCAAAGGTGGTTATTTCGGTCATACAGCAGCTGATGGCAGAAATACATGTTGCACGTTGGTATCTATGGAGGCCAACCCCACCTCTTTTCCAGGAGGAGTACACCCATAGGTTGTTCACGATGTATATTTGCGGATTGCGAAATACACCATAAGAAAAACATTAGTAAGCATGAGGAAAACATTACTCTTATAATTATGAAAACCTTCTCATGAGTAGTGCTGAACGACCGATTATCTTATGGGTTTCATATGAACTGGGTGTATACTGGTACATATTGTTTCAGGAAATAGCCACTGCCTCCCACTCTGTCCGGAGCAGACAAGAGCTCATTTCTCTCACCTATACGTATGACCAAACTAACTACCAGAAATAAAAATGGAAGCATTACAGCCCTAATCTGTATTAAAAACTCACCATAGCACCGTGTGACATAGTACAGTTTGCTTCTAACAGTCCAGGTGGTGACTGACTAAGGCCGTTCAGTAGTAAGAACCCATATACTCAACTGACTTAGCTCGCGAAACCAGCTCTCATACATTTTTGATGACCTTGGTATTTCCCACACACTCCAAACTGCAGCCTGTACGCCAGAGAAAACCCGAGAGACCACTTCGGGTCTCGCCAAATTAGTTCCTGTACAGGAGTCACACAGTGGTCCCTGTTAGCCTGTAGACACTGTTCCTGTTATCTGAAATCTACACAGTAGAAATTTGCTTAGAATTAAAACATAGTAAGTCATATTTATGAGGAAAAACACCTATACTGAAAAGACGATGGTGTTTTTTTTTCTTTTTCAAGTGGTGGGGATGGTTTCTCCATATCACAGGGTTATAGAGAGATAAAAGATCTTATATTGGTAAGCACAGGTCACAATATTCATTTTATTGCAGAACCCTAACGCAGTTTAACACTGTGTGTTTCAGTGAACATTACCTGGAAAAGTAACTGACACAACTGTAAATGGATAGGAAGCACCAGAGCACCACTTGTCTGAGCACAACATGAGTCCAGTCATCATTCAGCAGCCTCTCAAGCAATTTGACCCCCAGCTGTGCACATTCATGACCTATTCTACCCCTCCAGCTCCCCGGGCTGCTGCAGCCTGAATGGCACCGTTCACTGTCAACACATCAGGCCGGCTTGCGGCTGAAACAAATAAACTGAGCGGAATTCATAAATCCAGCTCCTCTGTTACGTGACTCCCCTGCAAGACCAAGCAGAGACCTTTTGTTTAGCCGGCCTCTTATACAGTGACTGAACAATAGATTACTTATTTTGGAAATATTAAAAACGGGACACACACGCATGCACACACACTATGATTAATTATGATTCTTTAATGAGAAGTTCACCAGGACACACACCATTGGAGTGTCAAATTAAACTTATAATGAACAGCTATTTTTTGTGGAATTATGAAATTGTGAACCCTGATAAGGTCAACCCTGATACACTACAGTAAATTGGCATTTTCACCTGTCAAGTCATTACACCCGAGCTCATTTTTCCAAAGCATGTCAATGGCACTAATCCATAAACCGCCATTAGACCTCACGCTTATCGAATGTAGAAAATAAATGAGCTTTTACAAATAACATAGAACTAAATGTATACTGTTATTTTGTGAGGTGACCTGCAGTCAGGAAATAATGATGCCGAATATATGCGAACAAACGCACTGCCATAGGTATGCAGCACATGGTCGCCCCCACACATCCACACAGAGAGCTACACACCTTTCTATTAACAGGAAATCACCATGGGAGTTAGAGGCAATAGTACTGAGGCAATAACAGTTTTAGCTTAATGTATTCAGCATTCTTTATGGTGTTTTGAGCTTGTGTGGGTTCCTCAGAACAAAACCATTTTCTTTCAAGAGTCCTTGGGTAAAAACTGCAGCTAGATTGAATTCTGTAAATGTCCTTCTCTTTGGGAGCGTATAGTGTAAGATGAATACAGGTCCATCACCAGGATACTGCTGTAAGTGTTCTGTATGGGTGTCACATAGCTGCATGCAGCACCCCGAGGGAAAAGTTCCCAACAGCCTCTGTCAAAAAAACATGATGAGATTCTATGAATCCATTTTTGTTCAGCCTTTGCTCATTATACCCACAAAGCAGCACTCAGGCCTGCACTGACACAGCCAGCTTCAACTCAAAGGACATTGTTCATTACAGTTTGGTGCTGGCAGGAATATTGCCATAAAATAGTCAGTGTTGTGTTAAATGAAATTCATAGTTATTCGAGGCCAACAGCCCTTCATATGGTAGATTAGATCTGTCCCATACTGATATCCAACATTACTTAAGCAGTGTTCACATATGTTACGTCTGGAAGAGTTTGTGGGGTTTTTTTTTACCCATGATACAATCTGTAACTAACCACATGGTTATTATTGTAGCCATGACGACAAAACTCTTCTACCCTTAACAAACTCCAATTACAAGATTTCCCTATCCTTAACAAAGTACTTATCTTTAACCCAAAGCATCCAAACTTTGGCAGAACACTGGCTGTCATCTAGAAGTCAAAATAATTTCCTTTCTAACCACTTCTCCTCGACCTCAATGGAAAAAGTCATGAGGTCAAAGAAAGCTGTGAAGGAGAGTTCATAAAGACTTATTCATCAGGACTTTTTTTTTTTTTTTTAAACTCACATTATTTATAACACATGAACGATAAAGCCTCCTTTCCTAACCACAAAAACAAAATAAACAGGATTGAAATGTTGAAATAAAAAAAGCTGAGCCAAAATAATAATTAGTTGAAAATAGGGAAAGTATATAGTTTCCTGTCCTTTTGACATTTTTATACAAAAGTACAGAAAATTTATTTTGAGTGCATTACACAAAGGGAGGGGATTTAGTGAAACAACGTTTATGTATGTAGCATTTTGTGATGATGATGATGATGATGATGATTTCGATGACGATGTCTTTAATTAGAAATTCAATATGTTTGCTCTTCATGAGGACTGGAAGCTGTGGTATAATTAGCATTTTATATGTGAAAATGGTTTCCATGGCTCACAGGTCAGGTAGGAGGGCCCCTCGCCCCTTAGTACAATTTTGCTTAGGGCCCCAGGTCAAGTATCACCAGCTCTGGTATTACAGGCCTTAGGAATCATGCTACCTAGGGATATCAGGTTAGCTAGCATTAGCTAGCACATTCCATAAAGTCAGGCTCCAATGTGTAAGAGATCAATAAAACTGTCAAAAATAAATGGAAAGGAGCAAAACTTTTAGTTCATGGCGCAAAAACATCAAAGAGCCAGGTGTGTGTCTTTGAATGGTCTGCCACAAAAGAATTCAGTATGGCAGTGATGGCAGAAGAGTGGCTGCATTAGAGAACAGCAGCGATGGTTTCTGTGTAGGGTGATGCTGAAATCTCATCATTTTACAGAGGAAGCCCCCACACTCAGGTGTGAACACACTGTCCACCTTTTTCTCAGCCGTCGTCTTTTTCACATGGAAATCTATGGGAAGGGCGTGGCCGCTCTAAAAAGACGGTGCAGCACACACATTTCCTGAAAAAACGAAACGAAAACAAAGTGTGTGCACGCACTAATGTAGGGGCCTCCTGTGTTGTAGATTGTTTGAACATTCAGTCAGAACATTTTTTCCTTTAATCCCTGTTTGTGTGTACATAAATGAAACCCAAAAGAAAGAAATGAAAATAAACTAGGTGCCTTGAACTTCACAGACCTTCCACTGTCTCTGCTTGTGTTTGTCTCTCCTGTCCCCACACTGTCTAGTAAAGCAAATATCTGCTGTAGTTGATTTTATTTCAATTTTAAAAAAGATATGACTGTGGAAAAACTATATTTTGACTTCCAGATAGTTTGTGAGTCTAATAAAATGAACTATTACAGCCCCTTGTGATACAGAATTAATTGCTCTTATGAAATGTCTGTGTCCAGTGACAGTGGATTGCTTCAAAGTTTGGTTTTTTTTCCCCCATCAGCTGGTGAATCTCAAAAGTGGCCTTTAAAATCAGGGCCTCGTCTCTGGCAGCACAGAGATCATTATAAGAACCACTTCACATTATATCTTCACTGAGTGTGTGCACTGTGTTTAAGTTTTCACAGTTCGACTTCAAAAGCATCGCTGCAGCCACTGAAGGCCTCATAAAAATTCGTCTTGATTTCAGGGTTACATGTTGCCTAAGAGTGAATCAAGTATTTATTTGCCTGTCAAAAATTGTCTCTTTTTCTCTTCTGGTTTTGCAGACAGAAGCCTCTTCTCCAAATATAGTGCTCAGAACCCAGACATGCCGTCTCATGAACTAATTAATAACCTTTTAGCGTCCCGAAAAGTTGATTTTGTGTGAAACTGTTTCTGTGATTGCTTGTGTTTTCTGTCACTAACCAGTATCTGACAATATGAAAACGTGCAGATTTTATAACGTTCAGTATGTTGTAGACTTATTGGTAGTAACGAAATGACTTCATTACTTCTCTTGGGGCAGCTGTGGCTCAGGAGAAAGAGTGGATCATCCACTCATTGTAAGGTTGGTGGTTCGATTCCTGGCTTCTCCAAACCGCATTTTGAAGTGTCCTTGGGCAAGATACTAAACACCAGATTGCTTCTGATGTATCCTCAGTGTGTGAATGTGTGTGTGTGCATGGTAGAGTAGTGCTGTATGAATAGGTGAATGTGGCTTCCATTCTAAAGCGCTTTCAGTGGTCAATAAAACCAGAAAAGTGCTCCATTATTGCGGTCCATTTACCATTTGTCTGATCTTTCAAAAAGACCCACATTCCCATTTATATGATCATCATCAGATCATATCATCTGATCAACCTCAATTAGGTTTGGTTAAGTTCAGGCAGCAACAACATGAAAGTTAAAGTCAGGAAAACGACTGTTTCTTTATGGTTTGATGTCGGTACAAAACCAGACAGAGAGCTGAAACACAGCTTGTGCTAACAGTTTGAACAAATGACTACAGCGGTCAGTTTCCTGCTGAGAGCATCTGGGTAATATACAACCACCATTTTCCAACTAGCAAGATAATGTAGCAGCAGTGAACATCAGGGTCATAACGTCCGACTGGTTCGATGTGACGTGTAAATAACCTATTCCAAGTTAAACTATGAAACCAAGTATTGATGATATGGTTTATCAGCAGCTGTACAGTGAGAGAGAGAAAGCATGGAGATACTTGTCAGTCAGACATGAAGGGAAACGTGGAATTAACACTATTGACAGAAAACAAGGTCATTGGACAGTTTTGCAAAACACCAGATTACATTCAACGACAAAAGTTCTGCGACTCATGGATCTACACTGGCTACCCGTGCCTGCCAGAATCCAAGTCAAGTCACTAATGCTGCCTTCAGAGAGACTTCTGGGTCGGCTCCATCTACTTCAGCTCAATCATTCAGCCTCATGCTCCTTCTCAGCCACTGTGTTCCTCTAAAGAAATGAGGTCTGTCATTCACCATCCCTGCACAGAAGACATGCTCAGTCCAGCCTGTTCTAGTCTGTGGTTCGCTGATGGAGGAACAAGCTAACAATGCTATCAGAGCAGGGGCGCCCTTCTCTATCTTCAGGAATCTGTTGAAGGCTCCTCTCATCAGAGAGAAACCTCCTCTCCTAACACCTCTAACACATGTCTAACTAGCTCTCAACTTTACAAGTACTTTGTTACCTGATCCCCTTGCACTTATCGAACAGATGTAGGAATTAGCACTAACACAAGGTCTCCTGCTGCACCGAAGCTTTAGTCATGTCCCTCACTTGTAAGTCATTTTGGATAAAAGCATCTGCCAAATGATTAAATGTAAATGTAAATGTAAATGTATGCATGAAAGTCCGACTTGTTACAAACCTGTCCACCATCCTGACCTCCTCACCTTGACTTGCCACTTCTCACATACATCCATACATAAGGGAATTCATCCAATATTGCTATAATTCCTCGGGACATTGGGCTGGTGTAATTACAGCTGAATATAATGATGGGTGAGCATCATTTACTTTGTTTACTTGGCTTGATTCAGGCGGAAGGATACATCATGAAGGATACATCAAAGCATCTTCTGATGACGGCTGCTCCATACTGCATGAGTAAGTGCAGCATATGCTCAGCAGTAATGGGCTCTGAATGGTCTTTTGTGGTCCCGTAGTATCTATAGTCAGGAGAAAGTGATGTTTGATGTTGGAGCGGCAGGACAGAGGAGATCCAGCAGCATCATTTGGAGAACAAGCAGTGGAAGGAATCTTATCTGAAGGCCAACAGTAATATTCTTGTTTTCATTTATTTATTCCCTTGTTATTCTTTTCTTTTCGCTTTTTCTTAAATATAAGAATTCAAAGGGACAGACACAGTGAAATGAGCCCCATCCAAATCAATCCATACAGCAGTATTTCAATCAGATTGTGCCGTTAAATACTAACAATGAGGGGAGCAGGCGAGAGCACATGTTCTGCTTAGACTCACTCTGCTCTCCTGTATCCTTTAACAAAAAGTAACATCTTTATAATGAGATATAGAACCGCAGAATCACATCAAATGGATCCTGGAAGAATAGAGCTCTATGGTGTTCTCTTCCCTTTGTCAGCGCTACTTTAAACCATTATTCCAATGCAGGGAAGCTTGGGATGCAGTAGATGACCAGCTCTGATCTGAAGAGACTCCCCCGACTGAACGGTGTGGACACTGAATGCTTTATCAGTGTAAAAAGCAGCACAGAGGCATGTGTAAGAGATGCAGCTCTTTCTGGGTTAATGGAATACAGTGTTTCATGTTTTTGCATTTGGTCTCTAGCAATGTGGGGTTTATTTCAGTGCTGAGCACCAAATTAAGGAAAGGTATTTACTTTATCTAGTATTTGAAAAAAGGTGAAAACTAGGCGCTAGCTTGTTTTGTTTAACACATTTAGAATCAATCATCAGGGAAGTCCCTGGTGTGTGTTTACCTCAAATCAGATTAGCCCCTGGTCGGACCATCGCCAGGATTTGAAATGCTGAGGTCATGAATCACCCCCAAAGCACACACCATCAAACCCTTCTCCACACTATCAAGTGCATATTGATTTATTATTATGTTACAACACACTGC
This sequence comes from Seriola aureovittata, assembly GCF_021018895.1. Taxonomy (NCBI): domain Eukaryota; kingdom Metazoa; phylum Chordata; class Actinopteri; order Carangiformes; family Carangidae; genus Seriola; species Seriola aureovittata. Next base: position 25,454,985 of record NC_079374.1, read on the forward strand.
CTGCATGGCGTGTGCGTAGTGTCTGATGCTGCTGAGCTGCCGCGGAGAACCACACGTGTGTGTTCACACCGGCTGCACATCTGCTGCATTGCTGCTGCTGCAGCCCTGTCACACTACATGGAGTTCACAGGTTACTGGAATGTTGGATTGCTCTTCGTTATTAATTCATTTCTGATTTATTTTTTACATAAAACGTCACTAAAATGTCCCCGTCTCCACATGCAGCTGCAAAATGATGAAAATATATGTAGGCTATATCTTTTCATGTCCGTGTCATATTCATATTCAGCCTGGACATATACGACGATAGTGGAAGGTGTCAGTTTTGTGTGATGTTGCCGGTATGATGTGAATATGACATCATCAGGTCTTTTCTCTGTCTAAGTCTGCTGGGTCATGTGTGTGGCATCCGTGACAAACAGGCAAGAGGCCAAATCTGTAGATCGAGACACGTTCCGCAGCCGCCATGCTCACGCCACGCGTACAGTGTGTTCCTGGCTATATATACTCACCAAGCACTTTATTAGGGACACCTGGACACCTGCGTATTTATGCAAGTATCCAATCAGCTAGTCATGTGGTAGTGCAATGGATAAAATAGTACAGATACAGCTGAGGAGCTTGAGTTAAAAAAAAATGTGATCTCAGTGACTGTGGTCAGATTGTTGGTGTCAGACTGAGGGTCTGAGTGTTTCTCAAACTGCTGATCTCCTGGATTTTCACTCACAACTGTTTCTAGAGTTTTTACTGGAGACAAAAATAAAAACCATCCAGTGAGCAGCAGATCAGTGTTGATGGGAGAGGTCAGAGGAGAATGGACAGAAAGGCTACAGTCACTCAGATAACCACTCTTTGCAAGTGTGGTGAGCAGAGAAGCTTCAGAGTGAACAACACGTCCAACCGAGAACAGCAGAAGACCACGTCAGGTTCTACTTCCTGTCACCTGGTCTGATGGATCTGGATCTGTGCTGAGTCAGCAGATGGTAGAGTCAGAGTCTGAATCTATGGAGACAACCTGCCTTGTGTCAACAGTCCAGGCTGGTGGTGGAGGTGTGATGGTGTGGGGAATGTTTTCTTCTTAACACCAATCAATCCTGGTCTGAATGTCTCAGTCTGTCTGAGTATTGTTGCTGACCATGTTCAACCTTCATGGCCCCAGTTCACCATCTTCTAATGGCTCCCTCCAGCAGGATCATGCTCCACGTCACACACTGGCTTCATCAACATGACAGTGAGTTCAGTGAACATCTAACCCTCAACCTGTTTGTGGTGGTGGTGTCTTCTATTACTATCCAGAGTCATATAAAATATGAACCATTTGTGTGAAATTTGTGATCTTGATCTTTGACCTTTAGCCACCAAAATCTAATCAGTTCATCCTCGAGTCCAGGTAAATGTGTGTGCCAAATTTGAAGAAGTTCTGTGAAGATGCCACTGAGATATCGTGTCCACCAGAATTGGACAGACGGACGTATGTACAGACGGACGGATGGACAACCTGAAAACAATATGCCTGTGGCTCCGCCTGTCACCAGCACGGAGGCATAAATACATGAGCTAAAGTGTGAGACGTGAATCAAAGTGTGTTTATCTGCTTTAGTGTCAGCTGGAAACTTTAGCATCCATGACCAAGTAAAGCCCATTATGCTAACTCACAGTAGTACCTAGCATTACTTTCATTCATTCATTCATCCATTGGCTGGAGCCAATCCCAGCTGACATTGAGCGAGGCGGGGCACAACGTTGACAGGTCGCCAGTCTATCACAGGACTGACACATAGAGACAAACAACCATTCACATATTCACCTATTAACCTGAAGCTGCATGTCTCTGGCCTGTAGGAGGAACCCGGAGCACCCGGAGGAAACCCACGCAGGCACAGGGAGAACATGCAAACTATTTACAGTATATATAATTACTTCCCAAACTGAAAATGACCGTATCATTAACTTCCTACATTATTATGGTGGGAGGGAGTTTATGTGTTTTATGCTCTCCGTTACTCATGCCTCTACTGTATTTCTACTGCAGCTTCATGTGTGTCTTCTCCATGAGCAGACAACAGCTCTGCTGCTCTTAGAATGGATTTTACTCCATGCATAATGGATTAAATAAAGTGCGTATTCTATGATTGTTGTAATGAACTCAGTGTCTTGGATATTAAAGCACTGTGAGTATGTTTGTCATGTCCAAAACAAAATGAACATTTAAAATGAGACTTAAAATAAGAACCATAACGCTATGCCATCATTTTTGTACAATCTCACATGATGTGATCATCGACTAAATTAACTGTGTCATCACATTCTCCCCTACCAGCCCTCCCGGTGTAAATGATGGTGTTATTGCTCCCATGATACTGTATTTCTATTGCTCCAATTTGATTTTACCAAATGCCAAGATAATACAGAGAAATGAGTAAAAGCTTCATTTTGGCAGCAATAACTGTTTCACACAGGCAATAACAGTCTAACTGTAAGCTTTCCATATTTGCATATGTACTTTTATCGACTCCTGCTGTCTTTATTTGCATCATTTTTCAATTCTACTACAGCTGTAGGAATATTAAACCAATTCTTTGCTCTTAAGCAATTTTGCATAACAGTCTTTTATTGTTTTAGTGCTGTCTTCATTTCCTCCTGCGTGTTGGAAATGTGATAAACAGTTACATAAACCTAAATCTGAATCTTAAGGCTCTTAGTAATTTAAGACAGTGTTAAGGTTACACTATTATCTTGTGGAAGTGTTACACTTTTAAATGGAAACCCTTCTGAAAACCCATTGTAGAGTCATCTATATGCATAAATTAAAATCCAGTTTTACATTATTAGAACTGAGGCCTTTAATTCTACGTGTTTACTGGTGTAATTGCATTGCTCTTATTCTCATGGGACTCATATCAGTTTATGGGCGTGCAGGCGCGTAAATGTCTATGACATCACATTAATTGTAAAGCAGATGAGATGCTAAGAGACCAAGTAAACACATGCAGCCTGCCAGAACCTGCTGGGGTTTAGACAAGACTCTCAGGATGATCAGAAGCCGGTCCTGCTGAACACGAACCAAATGCCCACTGGAGACCCGTGGGACATTTTGGTGTGTGTTTGTCTCCGAGAAACTGGTGCCAGACTCCCGTCGCTGTTTGTAAGCAACATTGGCGAGCCAACGGGATGAAGCCGGAGCTCCCAGAATCACTGGTGGGAGGATGATGGAGCTCATTTCTCAGGAGGCAGAACATCATCTTTTTTTTTCTCACACAGAAATGTAATATATGACATATACTGTATGTCCCTATATTAAGAATGATGTTGCAATATGTCACCTATAAAGAGATATATCACGGTAGACAACCCTTATAAAGGATTTATAAATGGTTTATAATTACGTTAATTAGGTTGTTAACCCTTTATAAATCATAAATAAACAATTATAAACAAGTTATAACACAGTTTTAATGTATTGATGCAGGCTCACTATTCATTAATCTTACTCGTTAATCTTACTAATGAGTTTCTTCTATTTATAACTGATAAAAGGAGATGTATTGTAAAGTGTAAATCATCATTTATTAATGAGTTACAATTATTTAGAACTGGCAATAAGTCTCCCTTTTACCAGTGCAGAGAAGTGGGCTCACTATTTGGCAAGCAACAGGTCACTGTTGCCGTTTCTATCTAATCTAACAGTTTATAAATGATTTATAAAGTGTTAACAAACTAACCAATGAACTATTTATAAACCGTTCATAAATCTTTAAGTGTAGCCTGATTGTAAAGTGGTTCCTAATTTAAAGATGCAAATTTATTAAAACAACATACATTTAAAAATTGCTTAAAATGTGCTTATGTTTTTCTAATAAAATTCACATTGATTTTAAGCAACAACTTTTTGACCCCACTGTTTATAATATCAACATATACTGACAGGGTTTGGTGGATATATATTTATGTAACATATAACAAATATAAGCACACATACGTAGACATACATAATTGTATATATTTATATATTAGAGCAATAATTCCCAACATTAACCAACTCATGATCCACTTGAAAATCTCAAAAATGTTGGCGGCCGACATCATGACCCTGTAACAATACAGAGGCCAAATAATGACTTCTAATGAACGATATTGATGGAACTGAAGTGGACTGAACTGAAAGCAGAGGAAGATCAATTTCTCTATTTTGTCTGACAGGAGAGATCACTTGTCGATTCACCATCTGTCTCTTGACTCTTTCCTTTAGACTCTTCCTTGTTACTAACCAGCTGTACATTTTGATTCTCCAGTTTTTTGCCATGGATGTGATCTTTTTGGCTCGCACTTTTTTATGTATATATAATTCCATCTTTTCACCACAGTTGTGCTGTTTTGCAAATGATTTGTCTGCCCACTTGCAATACCTTGCGACCGGCCCACAGGTTGGGAACCGCTTAGCTGGACACATATATCAATATTGTTCCAATTTCTAATGGGTTTTATATGGAAATTCAATACATATGTTGCATTTGTTTATGGGTTTGTTTGTTTGGTTTTGTTGTATTGCAGTGAACAGGACTTTGTGTTCGCAGATCTAAATTAATTCATCGGTGAGTTGTGGCTAAAGAGATTGGAGGTTGGGTTAGTTATGTAACCAATTAAAAAATAAATAATAGCTGCTCAGAGACAGAGAACCACACAAACTACATTTCTAAACCATCTGATGTTTGTGTGAATGTGGAGCCAACTCTTTTCCATTACATTGGAGGAATGTACAATTCATTGGGTATGATCCCTCACAGATTGATGGGTTAACCTGAAACAATTTGAAGGCTTTTGTTTAATTCAATATTCAGCATGAGAAAATCACATTGCAGAGTCGGGTCAAAGCCAGTGGCTTAAAGGCTTTCTCTGAAAAAGGTCTTGTGTATGAAAATGTGGGGGGGGGGAATCTGATTACCTCATTGTGTTTTTGTGTCTCCTCCAGACTATCTCGAGACCCATCTTATTTCCCCTCTCTCTGAATAAACAGCCCATATCTCTGGCAAGAAGCCACGATTGATTGCCCCCTTTCTTCCTCAAACCGCAGCGCCTCGCCGCTCTGCCCCTTGTGACGGTATTCAACCCATCCCCTCGGTCCATAACACTTCATTCATATTTAGCTGACAAATCATCTGACCGTGAGAAAACTGGGAGTGAGATGAAGACTCTCCGTCTTTTATATGTTAAAACTACAAAATGACCGGCAGCTTTAACAAGATTACTGAGGTCACCAAGAGTCAATACTATAAAACTGCAGCTGCAGGGAAATCATTTCTCCACTTATTTTTTATTGGAAGACGCAATCAGCTTTGCCCTTTTCATGCATCTATGAAATGTATTTTTTATTTTACTCTAAGCGTTTTCATTATAATCCCAAGACAGACTCTGCATTTGTACGCTCCAAGTCAAAATACCTATTAAAAATGCACAGTTTGTTCTCTGGTGCGTCTTTGGCCAATAAAACAAATGTTAATCATTTTGTAAGGTGAGATGCATTCACTCAGACTAATGCTTTACCAAGGTCATTACCTCTATGTCTGACATCAAGACATTTGCTCAAATCAGTATTCTTCAAATCAGTCAATACACACAAAATATAAAGCTATGGAATTTCACACATAATGTGCTTTCAGCCCTGTTTGGATGTGGCTCATGCAGATGGAAGCAGCGAGAGCGAGAAAGATTCGCTCCGGCTGCAGTGAACGTAGAGTAAGTGAATGGATATTCACCTACGGACACTGACTACAGAGGAGGTGCTGTGTAGCATCATTGGTTAGATCCTTCTTTTTTTTTCAGTTGAGAAAGTGAGTGAGTGTAATCATGCCTTTATCATCAATATATTTTAATGACTGGGCTGAGAGACGTATGGTGTCAATATCAACCGCAGGCTGCGACCACACTAACACTCAAGACTATCGCACCTGAAACACACATATCACATGACCATTCACGTTCACTGGGCATGCACGTGCAGGTGTAAACAGGAAGCACATTGTCTACTCTGCGGTAAAATACTGCGAATGAGGAACAGCAAAGAGCAGCTGCTAGCAAAGACAACAAGGTCTTCTAATTCATACCACTGGTAGTTGTGACTGATAAGTGTCAAAAGGTTTGCGAGGTAAGTTGGACCCAAATGCAGTCAACTCTTGGGAAACGGTGCAGGCAGGTTTATTTAACGAAAAATCAGACATGAACAAACCCTGAACTAAAAAGACGAACCGACACAGACAAAGGGAAGCACAAGGACTATATAGGGAGGCAAGGGTGATTGAACACAGGTGAAACACATTAGGGCGGGGCAGACAATCACCACAGAGAAACAAGACAGGAAGCGAAACACTGAGACACACAAGAAAACCTTATTACAAAATAAAACAGGAAGTGACAAAGTCCAAAACAAAACTAACAAAAAGTGTCTGCCATGGCAAACCATGACAATAAGACCCATGTGTTTTAAAACTATTTTATCACCTTACAAATTTGGTTGGTTTTACACATCCAGTAGACACAGCACAACATCCAAATGTGTTTAAAGATTAGTACCGGGCAGGTAGAATACGACAGGTCTGTTAGAGCTTTTTTGTTGAAAACAGCTGCCATCACAAACAAGGTCAATGGAAATGTTGCTAGTAAAACACAAACAGTGCACACCGTAAAAAACCCAGACGATGACCTAAAAAACACTGAACGACTCCGAAGAGCTGAGAGGAACTGGATAGGCAAGTTCTAATTCTCTGTGTTTGTCACTATAAGTGTCAAGTTTGACATTACACATCATGTGACCCCTTTTCAAAACATTGATCAGTGCAGCTTTAATGTTGCTGTCTGTATTTTTAATGATGAGCAGATAATGGGGACAGCTGCTTGACATGTCGCAGATGTCTTTCAGATGTACAATATCATCTGTCCAACACTATCTGAAATCACTTCAGGCAAAAAGTAATCCTTCAAAACACGAGCAGTCTCTGTTTATCTGAACAACAGACAACAGGTCAAACCTTGTTCATGGTTCTCATCTACCACAAATTGTACAAGGTGATACACAGGGAGGAAAGGTGAGACCTGAATGGGGGAAAGGGTGGTGGAGCCTGACCTGTGTGGATGGAACAAGGCAGGAACACTGTTCAATTTCCCATGACTTTGGAGACGTGGGTTACAGCAGATAACACATCTTAACACATACATCAGTCCCACGCTTCAGCTTCCATTTATACTGCGCCTGTGTGTGTGTGTGTGTGTGTGTGTGTGCACGTTTGCCAGAAGGCACACACTTGTAAGCGTGTAAGCAAATGTAAAAGTTTCCTCTATATTCTCTGAGTGAACTGACTGGAAAAGTCTCAGCGTGTGTGCAAACACATTTGCTCTTTCTATTAGCAAGTTCACATGTGGTCCTTCTCGCAGACTGAGAATATAATAGTTGGCATAGTAGCCAATAACCAGTGACAACAGCTTCTATATTAGACCCTCCCTCTCCAGCCACATTCGCTGTTTCTGCAGACGCTGCTTTCATCTACACCACTGCTTGTCTGACATCACAGCAGCACGGTCACATGTTACATCGTCTGTACAACAGGGGTCAGGTGGATCCACCACAAACAGATTAAATGCATTCAGCTCTCAGTGTTTAAAGTTATGATTGTGGTAAAGGCAGAAAGCTAATGCTTTTACTCAAACTCACTCACAAGCAAAACGCCTGACAGCACTACAGAAATAAACATTGATGTTTTCAGGTTGGTGTTTTTTATTTTGGGTGAGGAAAGGAAAAGTTCTGTATGAAAACAAAACAAGCACAATGGTGAAACTGCACCACACAAACACGACTAAGGCTATACAGCCCTGTCTCATATACAAAGTGCATTTATAGGAAATTGTTGAAGGGAAGTTTTTTTCCCAGTTCACAGCTATGGAAAAACAGAATTTCAGTTTCCTCCTCCTCCTCCTCCTCCTCCTCCCCCTCCCCTTCCTCCTTCCTTTGTTCATTGTCAGCATTAGTTTGCCATTTGGTCACATTAGTTTAGTAGTAAAACTAGTGACGTCCAAAATATCCCCTTTTTTTTTTACACTAGTGAGACATTTTAACTTAACAACTCAACTAGTGAAAGCCAAAATGCTCTCTACTCATGCTGCACTACAGGCTGATCAGGAGGAAAGGAAAGGGGAATAAATTGAACCCCCCAGAAAACTCCAGCCAGCCAAAATGCATCCCCATAAAACCTGATGAGCGTTTTCCGTTTGCTCCTTGCTAACTATCCATGCAGAATAAAGCATGAAAATGCATGTAATGTCTGATGAATTATTCTTTCTATGCACAACAATGAAACAAAATGTATTAAATTATTTTTCTGTTCACTGCTTGATTTATTTTTCCTTTTTGCCCTTTTAACAGTGAAACACAAAGCTGTGTAATTATTTTCTATAGTGAGCGAGTAAAACAGAAAAGCAGCTCCTCTGCTTCATTGCTTTTTCATTCTCTCTTTTCAACATGGTCACATTAATTTTTTTATCAACAGAAATACCAGGAGAGGAAGTAAGACTGTCTAATTCAAAATAAAAGCCTTTAGTGATGGATAAAACTTTTTTAAAAGCAAAGTTTAATTTAAGTATGTGAACCTTTTGGAATGTCATGGTTTTCTGAATAAATTTGTCATAAAATCTGATCTTCATCTAAGTCAAGCAAATATAATGTGATCTTTCATGTCTTTATTGAACACACTCATTCAACATTCAAAATAGCAGTGGAAAGAGTAAGTGAACCATTAGAATAAATAACTGGTTGACCCCCCCTTAGCAGCAATAACCTCAACCAGGCTGAACATCGTTGAGGAGGAATTTTTGCCCGTTCTTCCTGTCAGAACTGCTTAAACTCTGTCATATTCTTTGGACGTCTCATGTGTCTGGCTCTCTTCAAGTCAATCCATAGCATTTTCTATTGGGTTGAGGTCTGGGCTCTGACTTGGCCACTCCAAAAGGCGGATTTTGTTTTTCTGGAACCAGTCTGTTGTGGACTTGCTCCGGTGTTTTGGGTCGTTGTCCTGTTGCATCACCCACTTTCTAGAGAGTTCCAGCTGATGTACAGACAGTCTCAGATTATCCTGAAGAATTATCTGATAAATTTCATCTTCCCCTCAATGATTGCAGGCTGGCCAGGCCCTGATGCAGCAGAGCAGGCCCAAATCATGAGCTTTCCTCCATCATACTTTAGGTTGGGATGCTGTTTTCATGACGATATGCCGTGCCCTTTCTACGCCAGATGTAGTGCTGGGTGTTTTTTCCAAATAGTTCAATCTTAGTTTCATCAGTCCACAAAACATTTTGCCAATACCGCTGTGGAGTGTCAATGCGCTCTTTTGCAAACTTCAGGCGTGCAGCAATGTTCTTTTTAGAAAGCAGTGGCTTCCTTCGTGGTGTCCCGCCGTAGATCCCCTGCTTGTTCAATGTTTTACGTATTGTAGACTCATGAACAGAGATGTTAGCCAGTTCCAATGATGCCTTCAAATCTTTGGCTGTCATTCTGGGTTGTTTCTTTACTTCATTGATGAGTCTTCGTTGTGCTCTTGGTGTCATTTTGACTGGGCGTCCACTTCTTGGTAGAGTAGCAACAGTCCCAAAGTGTCTCTATTTGTAGATTGTTTGCCTAACTGTAGCCTGGTGAATTTCTAAAGTCTTTGAAATCACTTTGTAACCCTTGCCAGCTTTATGTAAATCAACAATTCTTGATCGTAGATCCTCTGAAAGCTCTTTTTGGCGAGGCATGGCTCACATAAACGTCTTCTTCTTCTTTTGCAAAACAAACTCCAAAAGTTTGGGGGGTTTTTATCAGTCAAAGTAGCTTTAGGCCACACCCCCAAACTCATTGTCTTAACGAGACTCCAGCTATGCTCAAACCTGACACCAATTAGCTTTTTTGAGGTCGTTAATTCAAGGGTTCACATACTTTTTCCACAAGCACTATGAGGATTTTTTGGTTATTCTCAATAAAGGCATGAAAGATCCAATTTTTTTTGTGGTATTTTTTAAGACACATTATATTTGTCAATACCCTTGACTTAGATGAATATCAGATCAAATCTTATGACAAATTTACTCAGAAAACCATGAAATTCCAAAAGGTTCACATACTTTTCCTTGCCACTGTATATTACTGCAGCTCATAGACTGTGAACACAGATAGACGCAGCCTCCGTGACGTCGCCCAAAGGTTTCTGAAGAACGGTTTTGAAGCTCAGAGTGAGCGTGTCACTCCGCAAGAATACGCTCCTGTTAGCATCGTTAGCACAGCTGGGCGTCTGGGCATCTTGCTCGAAGACGAACCCAAGGCTACTTCACTTGCTAGCTAATTAGTTAGTTAACAAGCTAAGCAAGCAAGCCAGGTATGACCAGCGCAGACACAGGTAGCCTACTTGCTAATTAGTGCTTCCATATTTACTAGAATTTCACGCACCTCAAATAAACAGCAGATCAACGGCAATAACTCATCTAGTATACAATACAATAATGTAAAAAAAAAAAAAAAATCACTATGTATCGACTACTCAGTGTTTATAAACTACATTATAAATAATGATTATGCTCACATCACTAAAATAAACTCTGTCAGCCCCATTTTTATCAAAGTTTGTAATGAAATGAGAACAACAAGCATATTACATGTATATGATGGCTGTGGAACAGCAGACAATCATATCCATACTCTGATACTGATATAGTACAATATAAAGAATCAATACTCAATAGTTAAGGTAGCCACAATATTTTACCGGTGTGTTTCCTCTAGCAAGATTATTGAAGAGGATAAAATGACAAATAACAGCTTGTCATTTTCTTCTCAAAGATTTCCCTCTAATCCAAAGGTACACTCATCCATGCAGATCCCTTTGTATTTAACTAGTCTTTGCTGTTGTGATATTTAACACAGGAAAAGGTTGGGGAATAATCTGAATAGCGACACTGACAAACATGTCTGTCTACCATGCTGTTATTTATATGCTTGGACTTCATTGCAACAGTCTACTCATTCAACCAATATCATGAGTGTTATTTGACATTTCTAAGGATATTCTCCATTTACTGCATCATGACATGTGAGCACACAAACAAACACACACAAACACACCGCGATGGAGGGAGGGTGGTGAAGACACTGCTGGACCTGCTGCTGCAAATAGTAGCCAACCAATTTGTGTTTATATGTTTTCTTGTGAATATGCCTCCACTGTCTGTTTTGATCTGAAGAATCAAAGTTTCAATCAGTTTTATTTTGAAAGGATAGCTCTTTATGATGTAGCCTAATGAGTCAAGTTAATCAAACATGACATTTAGTCATGGAAAGCTATTAGAATATTAATTCATGTAATAACAGAATAATGCAAGATAGTTCTGGTCCCTGCTTCAGTTGCCTGTTGTCTCCTCTAGTAACACCAACATGGGGATCTTACAGTGGCACATGTTAACTAGTGAGGGCCAAATGTACAGTGGCCCTTAGAGCTCAACATACTGCAACTTAAGAACAGGCGCAAATTCTGAAGATTTTCACAACAGATGTGCTGCAAATACCCACAACACAACCAAATACAGAAGCACCTTGCAAATAGCACAGACAACAACGGAAGAGTTTCCAGGGGACACGAAAAAGTGATGAACCTGGCTCAGACGCACAGCACTGAACAACAAGTGTAACTGCAGTGTGTTGAGCTCTCAGGGCCACCGTACAAATGTCCACTAATACTCTTGAGTGTTTTGACCTTACTAGTTAACTAGTGAGATTTGAAATGAGACACCAGTTAACTAGTAAGAGCCTAAATGTCCACTAATTACACTACAGTTAACTAGTGGCAGACTCAGTACAAACATGTTTGTCATTTTTCCCACATGTTGGGTCTTTTCCTTAAACTAGTTAAGCCTCACTCAGCACTAGTTAGTGACTGTGCACAACTAGTGAGACATTTGTTTAATATGGGTTTATCGCACTAATTGATATTTTCATCTCAGCAGTTCAACAAAACTGCTCACTACTCAACATGTGCATACGACTAATTAACCTGTGAAATGTTGCAGCTGTCATACATGTTAACACAAGAATATCGATCATTAATTAACTCATTACTATTTATTATTAGATTGTCTTTTCTAATACTCAATATATTTTGGATTATAAAAGGTAAAATAACTGTGATAAATGCTCCATGAAAGTTTCCAGAAGCCAATTGACATCAGCCAAACAACCAAAGCAATTAACTTTACACTGATATAAAAAAAGAGTGGAGCATTAAACACAAACAAATTAAAAACTGGGACCAATAAACAATTGGCAGTTTATAGATGAAATTAAAGATTAGTTGACTACTGATGGTGATTAATTTTCAACTGAACAAACAACCCTTTCAGCAGAAGACATAACTCGTGTTTTCTCCATAGGTTGAGCTGCACAGCTTTTCTTTCTCGCTGTTATCTTTACAAGCACATATCAACCACCCTCAGTCCCTCCAGAAGGCTCCTCGGTGCAGATTGCTCATCAGGCTTGCAGTCTTGCTCTTGTCTCTGTGGTCACAATGCAAGCCTTTGAACCGCTGACACTTGCATCACAGCCCTAGAGCAGTGTGTGAGACACACGCTTTAAAATCCACCTCCAAATACCAAACCTGACATTACTCTTCCCGGTGCCCTGACAGCAACACCACAGCCTGTCTCACACCTTATTAACTGTAAGCAGCATGCTCAAAGGAATCTCTGGGGTCACTGACAGGGTTATTTACCACACCTGGCTCAAAGGCTTTTGTTGTCATTGCAACAACTTTGATCTACAAGATGCAACAACGGCACTGCAACATGGTTTTGCTGGGCATGGCCATGTTTCATTAGTCTGTTCAGTAACCTTTTTAATGGTGGAAATACGTGTCAGAGATAGGACCATGTTAAGACCTTGTGAAACAGGGAAAGTCAAGACAATGCAACTGCAAACAAAACAAAAGGTGAGTCGTATTATGTCATAAGACAATTAGCAAAAGAGAAAAAATATCCGATAATATGTGTGCGTTTTGAGTGGTTGATAAGACTAGAAAAGCGTTATATAAGTGTAGTCCATTTACCATTATTATTATTATCTAATAACAATAATTGTTTTTATAGCAATTTTATATAGAGTTAAATAAGAGGTAAATAATAAAAAACAAGTGCACATACAAACATACGCATACACATAAACATACACATATATACAATGCATCCAAACACACATACACAAACAAAAGCTCTATTATTATTATTATTATTATTATTATTATTATTAATAATAATAATAATAACAATAATTGTTTTATAGCAATTTTATATAGAGCAGTTTTTAAGCAAAAAGCACAATATGCTTTCCAAAAGTGAGAAAATTCTAAATATAATCAACAATTTGAAGGGGTAAATAATGAAAAACAAGTGCATATATATACAAACATACACATAAGTATACACATATAAATATGCATTGAAACACACACAAACAAATAAAAACTCTCAATGAAGGAAAAAGCTCATGGCATCAAAGGTGTAGCTGTTAGGAAAAGCCATTCTATCATATGATAGTATTATGTCTTCTTCTTCTACTTCTTCTTCTTCTTCTTCTTCTTCTTCTTCTTCTTCTTCTTCTTCTTCTTCATGCAGTTGACATAAATGATTTGGTCTGACTGGAGCAAATCTTTATTGTCAGATGTTACTTTGAAACACTGAATATCAAAGTGCTGATTTCTAAACCTCTTCATTAATTAATATTCAACCTTTTATGACTCACTGATGGAGCTTTGTGTTACTTCAGAATTATAAGTGATTTTCTATGATGTGGCTGCAGTACTGTCTTGACCTTAAAGAAAGTACTTCCCTGCAACACGACATAAAACCAATTAAGTAGATAGTCTATTAACACTGTACAGCCATCTGTGTTTGCATGTAGTGACAAGAGTGAAACAGAGAAATACTTGTGGTCAAGCGTTCACAGGGCGTCTGTGATGCTGCCAGCGTGATACATAACATTATCATTTAAATAATTCCTTGTCAAGTCAAGTTTTTGAACTTGTTAATGTGTCAGCGCCATGACTGAGTGCTTCCACCTTGAACTGCAGTGAACCAATGACAGTAAGAGGAGATGAGCTTCAGACCCAGTTTTTGATTTATTTTCACTTTTTATGTGTGAAAACCAAGTTAAACAAAAATATTCATCATAGCAGAGGATTCTTACATAATTAAAACATGTAGAGCGAAACTGTAAGAAATTACCTAAAACTATATAAGGCTACTTGTAACTTGTTTTGGCCAACCAGGGGCAGCAATAAGCTGTAAACACAATTTATGCCGCCTTGTGTCTATTGCGAACGTGTTAGGAAACAGTTGCTTATTCTCACATACAGCAGACACAAAGAAAAAAAAACAAACAACATTATCATGTATTCGTTGCCATGTTTCATCTGACAAATTCAGTATTTATTCTCCTTTGACAGCTGTGAGAATGAAACAGAACTGTAACATTTTGGGCCATAAAAGCAAAATGATGAACTGAAAGATGCTAAAACCACTCTGGAGAGCTGAGAGAAACAGCAGTGGTGAGCGAATGGATCAGTTGAGCTATTGTTAAAGGTCCATATTTTCTTCTTCTACTGTGTTTTATTTGAAGTGTTGATCGATAAGAAGATATATTTGTGGTTTTAAGAAACAAAAACCATCTCAATGTAGTTTTATATCTCCTCTCTCAGGCTTCTCTCTGGAGCTCTAGTCACAATAGGTTGGTGAGCCAATCAGAAGAGAGGAGGCTACAATCCTCTCTTCTGATTAGCTGACTTTTTTCTGAGTGATCAAATAAAAATATAGCAAATTTCAGGTAAACACTCAGAGAAACTAAATCCTGCAAGGTTGAATAGTGGGTCCAGGTGGGCGGGGCTTGGGGCATAACTGAGAGTGTTGACTGTTTTGTTGTGACATCACAAGGCTACAGAAGCCCTAATGGCTCATTTTAAGGCTGAGTTTCTGAATACAGGCTGTGTGCATTTCTCTGTGGACTGAAGCTTTGATACTTTCACAGTATTAATATAGAAGCTAGACCTGCTTTATAATCAAACTACACATGGACATCTGTATTTAGACTATATGGACCTTTAATATAAAAATATAGATCAATGCAGCTGTTCTGATGAACATATTTAGTAGCAGGCTTGGAGAAGGGTTGGGGCTTAGTGTCACAGTCAGGGAAGGAAAGTCAGAAATTACTATGAAACATCCTTTTCAGATATGCTGACAATCACAAAAATGAAATAACACTAGCTCCATCCTGATGTTTCTGACTGCCTTATATTAGTGTCAGATGATGAGTATTTCTGTGACAAATAATTTGGCATCAGTACTGTTGAGATGTGACTAACGCCCTTTGTTTGGAAAACGCAGCTTTAGCTTTTGGAATCGTGCACGAAGGTCAGCTTGACCATCTGCTCCTACATGTTCTGAATTTGCCAGCTAAGCAGGTCTGACACTCTGCCTCCTGCAGATATTCAAAAACTGCCTCTGCCTCTATCTACAATCTCTAGCCAGAGACGTTAACATCCTTATGCAAATATCTTTTTCTCCTCCAAGGATACTACCTTGGCAGCTCGGCGCAGGTTGTTCAGAATAATTAAACATTTCTGCAAAACATGAAGCTACAGTATCATTAGATCTGCATGCACCAGGTTTGAATTTACTCACTTTTCAATGCTGATTTGTTTAGCCTAGCAGCAGCTATGTTGGCAGTCGCATTACGATTTATAAGCTATGTTAAATCTGTGCTTATCTTGTTTATATAGAGCCCACATCAGCATTATCTACGACTTTTTTAAAAGAAGATAATCATGACAGAAGATGAAAGAGGCGATGATGAAGAGAATATGACAGATACGCTCCGAGTCGTCTCTTCTCTTCCCGTCTCCTGATTGCTCTCGGCTGTGTGAGGAGTGGCTCCATCCCTCCTTCAAACTCCTATCACCCTCTACATCTCTGCCTGTCTCCTTGATACGTCCTCCTGGACTCTATCTTATCCACTTCTACACAACCCTCAGACTTCAGCCGCTTTTATCTCCACTCCTCTCCCCTGACTCTATCTTTCCTGACTCCTCCAAGTTTAGCCCCCAATTGATAAAAAAAAAAAAAAAAAAGCCCAACAACCTTGATGTCCTCCTTCCGCTCTTCAGCTTGACCATGCTCTTTGTAGTTCAGTGAAGGAAAATCGACAGAGTAAGATCAGACAGAAGCAGGGCCTTTGTGTTTTGTCAACTGTAATTTTGACGGCTAACGTTCCTGTAAACTCCTTTAAATCTACATAAAGAGGCTCTGCTCTCGGTAACTAATGTATATTTAATGTGAAACTAACATATCTAATATAGAGATGAACTATTTCACACATTTACAGCAGTGTAACCCAGAACCTATCAAGGTAAACCATGTTATTTAGGCTTTGTTTTTAACAAATACAAAGTATGGGAGCTTTGAAATGTTCAAGTCTAGGGCACGTCAGGGACACCACTGCTCAGGTTCAACAGCAATGTCTGCTTTGAGCCTTTATGAGGATGTAGTTAAGTTTTACAATGACAACAAAGAACCTGCAGTTGCGTTTAAACAGGGTAGACAATAGTAAATATTAATATTAAAGGATATCTCAGGTTTATTCAACTCAACTCAAAATAACTTTATTTATCTGTTAGGGACTTCATTTGTGTAAAAGCATCAGTGCAAACACACAACACATGGTCAGAGAAACAAAACAAACAAAGACAGATTAGCTAGTGCAAAGCAGTTTAAGATAGTAGACTGAGTTCTATGCCAACTTAAAATAGTCCATATATAATTGTAGTGAATGGAGTCAGTAAGGTCAAGCCCAGGTTAACTCGGGCATTAGTCTGATGGATGTAGGCACAAAGCTTGACGTGCCCTGCTTGGTCCTATGAATGGATCAGATTGTCCTGTAAAAAACGAGCCCATAGGTCAACTGAGCAGCAGGTTATTATGACCTATAGTTACGTTTTGTTGCTAGGCGACCTCTATTTGCTATCTTAACCCAGAGACTCCTTCAGCACAGAGTAGGTCGGGGAAACAGGGGAAAATGTGAAAGCCAAATGTGCAATTCAACAAGTGTAGTTTCCAAAACTTAATGAAATTACAAAGGTTTAAATGGCGCCGTTCTTCCTTTGGACGTCAACACCTGTTTATAAACTCGATACAACTAAACTCAAATAACACACTCAGAGCATTATCTCTGTTTAAGTACAAAAATATATATTAGGAAATTACAGAGCCGAGACGTTGAGCATTATTCAATATACAATAGCTGAACCTCCTTTATTGTCATCAATATGTTAATGTTCCGCATATTCAGAATTTCTCAAGGGCCAAGGATGATCTGCCCTTATCTGCCCCCAGGTGAATATGCATTTTAATCTTCCAGGTAAACACTACACATACATTCAAGTACATGAACAATGCCACTCGCAGAACAAATCGGTATAAAGAGAGCTTTGTTCCAGCAGCTATCTCATATGAATAAGTTGTAGTAACACTAGATAGAAGCAATGTTTAATTCATAAATGTTTTTTACCTTGTGCACATGGTGTTGTCTGTGCTGTGTTTTAAATGTGTATGTGTTAGACTGATGACTTTTTATACTGCAAACCAAATTTACCTACAGGTACAAATAAGCTAACCCAACCAAGCCTATCATAACCATCCGTAAAGGAAGTAAAAAATGAATTTTGTTTGGTAATGATTTGGAAACGATATGGAAAACATGCTGAAATTTACCAAACAAGATTAAAAAGAAATTATTTTAATTTACTGTAATTTAGTGGGTAGCATGGATGAGCTCGTTTTAGGAATTGATAGACATGGAAATACCTTGTACATTTTGTTTATAATAATTTGACCTTTTCATTGCATAACACTCACAATTTGGCTGCTTTTGTGTTACAACAAACAACTAGGACAATGAGACAGATGATGTAGAAGAGCTAGGTAGCATGATAATAATGTTTTACTCTGTTACTTTTTTTTACCTGTTGGATTTCTTTTTAATATGTCATGAAAAGCCTCTATATTATTCATGATCCAGTGATCACTGTCTAGCCTCCTGGAGGTGTCGTGGGACCAACTAGATGAAACACTGGTGAAAGGAAGTTCCCACCTGATGACCCCAAAGACATGTTAGTTATCACTGCTCATTAGTCTGTATAGCTAAATTAACAGTTATCATAGGACATGTTAAGCTTAGGGAGCTATTCACTGAGTCTGGTCCATTTTCTGTAGCACAAGTTTCTTGTGTTTACCTTAAATTCATATTACATTAAAGGACAGTATCATTTCTGTCATATACAGAGTAGTAAATATCAGACACATGAGCTGCCAGTAAACGGCACACCTTCTGTGTTTCTGTAGTCTGCATCAGCAAAAAGCAGTGAGAAGCAGCAGCTGTTTCCTGCTTGATATAACAGCAGCCAAGTGCTGTCAGCCTTGAGTCTGTGATTGGCATTCACTCAAGTGAGTCAACATCTGATTTCTGGCCTGTTATTGTAGATAAAATAGATATTGCTTTCTTCCATGAAGCAAAGGACCAGCAATCGCTGCAGTGCATGTGTCGTTAGCCATCAAATGAATCAGGACATTGGCTGAATGGAGTGAGAGTAGTGGCAATTTAGGTTGTTGAGAAGTAGGCTCCAAAAGGAAATGCCCTGTCAAATCGATCTGCCTGCTATGACATATCAGTGTTTAACCTCCCTGCAGTCTCTGTGGATGGTGCCTGCATATCATTTTGTGCACGGTGCTGGTGTGGACATTAATTCCTCCCACTCCTTCGACCTTTCACCTACACTGCTGGAAAAAAGAGGAACTTATGAAAACATATGAAGATACTCACTGGATGTCTTTACTGTCACTGAGCCATGTGTGAATCATCATGTTGCTTATAGACTGAAATGAAGTGCTTTTCCTTTAGGATGTATGTTCATGTTCAGAAGGAAGGGAAAACTCCAGAGATGCAAAGAGAGTGACATCTGTTGGACAAATGAAGAACTTCATGCATAAAGCATTCCTGTAGAAAAGCATCGGCACTATGATACAGTATATTACAGCATACAGGAGAGAAATGCATAGGAGCATGATAATCTTAACCTGGCACTATCTAAAAAGTTAAACTTCTGCAAAGACATTTTTCCCAACCACCAAACACACTTAAGTATGTTTCCCCACACACAAGAATTAATTTCCCACCACTTACAAGACGTGCATTATAAACAAAAACTCTGTCAAGTTAAATGTAGATGTCAGAGGCTTGAGTCGTCCTTGCCTGCTGGAAACAATGCCACACAAAAACAAATTGCCCATATGCCAGGTTTTTTTCCAAATTGACTTCCTGTCAGGAGGATAACACTATTTAAATGCAGATTTCCACCCAGTGCTGTGCTGTATTGTTTAACTTTCAGTAAGAAGGGATTACCTGCATAAGGGCAGCACTCCCCCTTCATTTAGATGAGGCTATCGCCTTCAAGCTCATTTGACATTCAAAAAAAAGTTGAAAACAAGTTTAATAACAGGTCTCCAAGGACCAAACTGACAACCAAGAGAAAGTGTCAAGCTGTTTGGTGAGGTAATAGAGACAGTTGTGTTACACAGAACTCTACATTTTACAGTAACACTACATCACTATAGGTATTGACACTTGAACAATATACCCATATGTGATTGATGAATATTTCACTATAAATCCATGACCATTAATCAGATGCTTATAACAGCCTCCTCTTTTCTGAAAAGACTTCCTACATTATTTTGGAGCCTGGTTGATTTACTCTCATCCAGCCAGCAGAGCACATATATAATTGAGACCACAGAGTTTTCTCTGTAGTGCTGTTTTAAACCACACTGTAGTTTTACTGTGTATCAGCTATCAGCTTGACAGTTGTTGTTCTTGAGTATTGCAACCCTTTGCAATATGTTTCTCCTCATTGTTTTTGTCTGGGTTGTGTTGGCCTGTCTGCCGTCCACAGACATCCTCACAGGGACAACTCCACATTTTAATTTCTCTGTCCTACAAGAATATGGAGTCTCACAAACAACTTTCTTGGTGTTGCACTGAATTTATCCTTTTCATGTTTTCTCCCAATATTTCCATGCAATTAAAATTACAATTACAATTACAATTTTTCCATGCACATGACTGTCGTATGTAAAGTCTTCTTTATGAAATATAGCTGAAAAACATCTCCGGCCTGATCATATCTGGGCTGTAACACCTGCCATAGATTATGCCACAGAGAAACAGCAGCCAACCAGAGAGCCATGTCAAGCTAAAGCTAGCACAACACAAAAGTACAAAAAACATATTAACCATATAACAATAAATATATTTTAGCCCTATATTTTTACAACTCTATTCTACACAACTATGACCTGTTTTACAGGTCGACAACTATGACACCTTTAGCTGCAGTCATAGGTTAAGCTAGGTAGCTTAGCTAGCCTTGTTAGCACTCTCTACTGGCTGACAGATTTAGCTCCGCTAACTAGCTTCCTGTCTTATAGCAATATTCATCACTTGTACACAACCTGAAAACCCAAAACACCATTTATAGATCACAATAACACCTATACCTTTGCCATACCTGAATTAACTAGCCTGGGAATTTCTGATACTTATCACTAACGCTAATCACTTGTGCTAATCGCTAATACCTCCAGCACAAAGGCCTCTTAAAGTCAGCAACACTGTTCATATCAAATATATAAAACTCTGAACTGCTGTTTAGCGGCAGCATCACTTATACCTGGAAAAACAATGATATAATTTTATAATTTTTTAGAAAAACATTTAAAACGCAACCCGATAAATGAAATACAACAATATATTCATATTTAATCACACAGAACTGAGGAAGCGTCTTAGAGGAGAGGTGAAATCAGCAAGTTGTCCTAAAATCTTTTCTTGGACTTACGTCATCAGCTCCTCTCTCTTTAGGAGGGTCAAATTTATAGTTTACATGTAATCTGGTAACTGGCAAATTCACTGCAGGGTGCACCTAATCCACCTAACATTGTTTTACCTGTTTGTCCTCTGCAGGGTGGCAAGAGGCTGGAGCCTATCTGAACAATCACTGGGGTAGAGACAGGGTACACCCTGAAAATATGACCAGTCTTTAACACGGCTGCCACATGTATACAACTTAAACCTGCAGGCAATGTAGCTCCTCCACTTAACCTGACCACATGCGTTTGAACTGCAGGAGCAGACCAGAACACCTGGAGGAAACATGTAAACTGCAAACAGAGAAGCCCCAGCAGGGTGGCAGACTGTCTTGCTGTGAGGCAACAGTTGCACTACACCACCCTCTGCAATGATCACTGCTATATGTCATGTTTCATAAACTGAAATATTGTACTTCATCTACTCCATTCTTCTCTTTTTTTTTGCTTTTTTTTTTTTTTTTTGCTTTTTCACACAACCATTCCAGATTGAACTCAACTTTTCACTCCAAGATTATTTTAAAGGCCAGTAGTTCACAGAGTTTTGATGAGACTTTTTCAACAATGTGAGTTTTTTTGTTCTAAATGTCAAAAGTCAGATGTCAGGACAGAGCAGTTTTCTGCTCTGTCGCACCTTCGATATAACACTTTTCCGTTTAGTTTCCATTTAACAAGTAATAATATAAACCTGTACTAATCAGCTGATTTGGCCTTTTGGGGCCAGAACTCCACAACAAACTAATCACCACGGCCATGTTTGACTTACTCACACACACACACACACACACACACACATAAACACACATAAACACACTTACACATGAAAACTAGTGGGAGATGCTACAATTTACAGATTTCCCTTATCCTTGGTTATGAATGTGCTACTATGAGGGGCCATCAGGGATCCCCTTTTCATTAGGGGCCCCAAACATTTGCCTAGTTTGCCTATCCTCACCTTGCGCCTCTGTTGCTATGGTGGGCCTATTTACACATCCAGCAGACATGGACTTACATTTACATTCATATGAAGGTTTGTTGATGACGAGGTAATGTTAACCAATATTCACTTGCTCTTTTTTTTTAATCCCACTAACCCCTGAGAAAAACATCTGGCTCTTAGCTGCTAATATTAGTATGTTCTATGTTCACTAGCTAGTTGCTAACATCGTCTATTTGCTGTTTGGTGCCGGGCAGGTCAAGTACAGTGGGTTTATTGAACCATTCATGCTAAAAGCAGTTCTGATTAATAAATCTACAAGATATTTTTGATGAGAGTGGGCGGGGCCTGAACCAAAACAGTAAAGTTTTTGGCTGTAAAACAAAAACATTGAATTGAAAGACGCTAACACGCTCAGGAAGCTAAAATACAAGTGATAATGCTCTGTGGGTTCATTATGAGTGGCAGCATTTGCATTCACATAATCATTTGACCCACTATTTAAATAAAAAATATAGATATGGAGTTTAAATTAGGTATGAGTGCCACTCTAAGAGTCACTCTGCACCATCAGCAGTTGAGTAAGCAACTGTGTTTACATCAGTTATAGCCTACTATCATACAAAAATGTATTAATTAATAAAATTAATAGTAGTGATGTTTTCCTACCTTTCACTTCACTAACTCATTTACTGAGATGTTATAGCGTCACACACAGTAGGGTAGCTGCTCTGGATAAACTCTCCTTCACCCGTGAGCTCAAGCTCTGGCAGGAAAGAGGCAGCTGGGGTCAAAATCTCCCAGTGGACTCCAGCAGTGAGGAGCTCCTCAACATGTCTTCTCATCATCATCATCATCATCGCTCTCACTATGTCGCATGCAGACAGCTGGTGATGGTAGCAGCTCCTTCTGTTGAGGTGCTCAGCCCTTCTCTGTAATGGAAGAGCACGCCCCTGCCCAATGGACAGAAGTTCAGGGATCTGAAAGACAAAAAATACTGAGTAAAGACTGATCATTTCAGCAGCAGACATGCAAATTATTTGTGTCTTTAGACTCAATTTACTGCTGTGGTTCAGCTTCAGTTTATTGTTAATTACTTATAAGCTTGTGTCTGTTTTTATTGCTGTTAAATATAATCTCTTGAGCTTTTATTGCTTCTTTGGTTTTCAACCAAGATAAATATCTGTCTTTAAGCAAATCATATTAGTTCTTGCAATGTCGCGCAACTTTATCTTCACCAATATCAACTCACGCAAGAAAACATTTCACGCTGCTTCAAACGTTGTGCAGAATTCCATAATAAAAAATAAAACCAGCTGCTCATCTGTTCTATAAACCAAACTAACAACCAGGTATAACATGAGTGAACTATGAACTATCAAAGGTCAGAACTCCAGCAACACTCGCACTATACAGAACAACTTTATTGTTAGACCAACGTGTTTCAGCTTGTGGCTTTTCATCAGTGTCATCATAAAACACATTAAGTAACATTTATATTGGGTAAGTATGAGAAGTATGAGCAAAAACGCATAAAAAGTCAGCAATTAATCATCAACTGACAAAAACGTAACTGCTCTGGTGACCAACGTCTGTGGCTCAGGTTTGGGACAGCGAGCTTTGTCCTCTGGGTTGATGTAAGAAAATATCCTGAGTATGAATTTACATTCTGTAAATCGCACATATACGTGCATATCCAAGTACATCTCAGAGGCTGACCGTAATTTTATTTTTTGGGTAAATATTGTTTTACAGTTTGTAGAGAAAGATATGAAATTTATTAACATGGACTTAGATTTTCTCAATGGGTGTTTTATCATTGTGGATGTGGAGAGGGCTTTGCATTTAGATCATGTAGGGACATAAACATTGAGTAGTAAATTTAATTAAATGAGTAAAGAAGAAGAAGAAAAACAAAACCAATTAGTGTTGAAATCTGAATCTGAATGTCACTGTGGGGACTCAGCTGTAACTTCCACAAAAATGACCAGAACATCAGGTTTGAACTTTGAACCCTTTTACTAAACACCTGCTCATCATTACACTGACAGACGCCCAGCTTGCCACTCGTGTGCGTAATTTTCTCTCTTAAACCTACTTCCTGGATTTTACAACATCTTTCTGACACTGAAAACTCTTGTCAAAAGCACGTTTCTTTCCTTTTTATTGGTAACAGACGTCCATAAGATGAAATAGTCGACAAATTCTAACATATAAGTTCAATTTTGGACAAACATACAGACAGTACTATGAAGCTGTTATAATGTATGTGGTGGTGTAAAGAGTCAGGGAGTGGAGATTAGGTTAGATGGAGTGTTGATTAAGTGTGGGTGGTGTGTGTGTCGTAGCAACAACATCTTTATAATAATAATTCTAAGTAGTATGGTAGTGATACAGTTATAATAAAAATCATTATATATCATTAGATATGATATATTAGTGACTAGTCTAGTAATTGATGTTTATCTGGCAGTGAGGAGTGAAGGCAGACTGGGCCCACCATCCAGTCCCCAGCAATGCTTCTTTCTCATTATTATTTCATATATATACATATATATATTTATTTATTTATTTTGGTCATTTGGCCTTGAATTTTTCATTTGAAGAGGATCTTGCTTTGGGCCGCACCCAGGTGCTGAGGATGGCACTGGCTCATTGCAGGTCTTGTCCTGCCTTGGACCACTCCCAGACCCTTTTGGGAGCGAGTCTGTCCATCAAGGAATCTTATTATTGTATCAATAAACCAAAGATACAACAGTCACAGTGGAGGTTTGTCAAACATAATTTTTGGCAGATTCCACTTAAATCTAACAGATTAAACTATTGAACAATTTATCAAATACAAAACATTCGCTGATTACATTTCTCAAATTATTTTTTTTTCATACCACAGCAAATTAAATTTTTGATTGTTGGTAGATGAAATAAGGTACGAGAAGACATCAGTTAGTGCTCTCGTGATATCAAATGTTAGATTTTATTTTATTACAAAAAAGTGTTAATCAAGAAAATAATTGATGGATTCATTTGTAATGGAAATGATCAGTGAAAGCAGTGATATAAAACACAAGGACAAACACTCCAGGACTTAGAAACAAATTTGAGCCTTTATTGGAATGTTGCAAGGCATTAAATACACAAATCCCATTATTTTAATAATTTGGTATTTAATAATAAAAAAAAACTTCTAGTCTAACAATACTGGTCTGACAGTCATTCTTATTCAGTTTCATTTTCTTAACCTCAGTAACTCCTCTCTCTTTTCTTTCACTGCACCACAGAAGTGGAAACCTGACACTGTCCGAAGTGAAAGCAGATGTGAATTAATGTATGAAGAATTAAAGGGCAGACAGCGATGACACATGTGGGGAACTATAGTACTCGGACTCAAAGAAAATACTGCGTATCAAAGCTGCATCATGGTTTAAAACAGTCTCTTGTTCATATTGGAATCCATTCATTTTTTTTACCCCTGATTTCCCAAGTTTTACATATAAAAACTTTAGTATGAAATATAAACAAGCTCTTACCGTGATACACAGACATGTGCTTTTGAAGCTGAAATAATTTGCAGAAAATAAAAGCAGACAATAATATGTTCTAAAGTTGTCAATGAGCTCAAGAGTCGTGGGATCTCGCCTGGACTCATGTTCTATAAACATAAATAATATGTTCTGGTGTCAGGAAATTACTATCAATGTTACTGTCATCATCTTCGGCCTCCTCCTACACCATCTTTATATTCATCATCATCATCATCTTTATCATCATCATCATCATCATCACCACCACTGCATGTTGCTCAACAGATCCAGAAATGCTCTTAAAACTGTTTTGGCGTACAAACTGTTTTCCCTCATTTTGAAAAGAAAATACAAAGAAAGAAAGAAAAAAAAAAAATAAAGGAACATTCACAATAAATTTTCCAGCCGATCTTGTGTTTGGTCTGGTCTCTTTTCTTTTTTGTTTTTGTTTTGTTTTTTCCTTTTTTATATTCTGGATCTCCGTCGCATCCCACACATCCATAGCTGAACAAATAATCAAAAAGCACAGAAGCACCACCGTCCCCCACCTCCTGAGTCTGACCTTTAAACCGCCTAACTTCATCACTCTCCACTCTCCACACCCCCCTCCCACCCCCCAGCCCCCACCCGCTGCTGTTAGACTTCGGCGATCCAAAGTTAAGACATGACTCCAAACACAGGGTTGTGGCGACAGATGCTCGGCCCGATCTCTTCGTAGTCTTTTTTGGTGTGGCAGACCTGGTAGAACTCAGGCTGTGGAGACAAAGAAGGATGAAGGTGAGTGCCAACACTGACCGATAACATGAGAAAAGTTGCATATATTTGCATATTCATTTTCTGCAGGTGGTGCTGTTTACTTTCATCGGGCATGATGGTTATTTTATTTATTTTACATCAACTGCTGCTGAAAGAAGCAGCACTGTCACTGCACCACAGGACTGTTCTCAGACCAACCAGATGGCAGAGGTTTTTTGGAAAGTAAATGTAAAAGTTTTAAAATCCAACTCAAATATTGTGTGTAAAATTACCATATAAGCATCAAATTATTGAATTTGAAAAAATATGAGGAAATGTGTGAGTCCGACCTCAAGGACTCAACATCATCTGGCAACAGCCCAATACACTGAAGCACACACTGGTAGATTACTTGTTAATGTGCAGAGAATAACACTGAACAAGGATAAAATGATTGTGCCAGTGATAACCTTCCAAAGTTGTAAAAATCCTGTCTAGTAGTTTAAAGCAAAATGCTTGGCAGTGTTCTGGTACCAATTGAGCCTTTGAACCCCAAGATGTGTTAGTGAAATTGGACTTCTGGATCATATTTCATCATCTCACCTGTGCCTACAGCATAACCCCACCTACACCAGTATTTGTTTTTTTGTTCAAGTTTCAAACACCCAGTAACAGCCAGACAACACAAGCAGAACCAGGCTTTGAACAGCAATTCATGTTAACTTTCCTGCCTATGTCTCCTTCTCATTACCTAATTTCCAGACAGGGACACGTCTTGTTGTGCACTGTAGTTTGCTAAATGGGCTAACAAACAAACTCACTGCTAATGTCAGTGTGAAGGCTAGATAGTTAATTAGCTATTCAGCTTTAGAAAAAATTTACCTGCAAATGTCAACTTTGTTCAGCTTAGATGCTAAATGCTATAGCTTTTATTCTTCAACAACACTGTGTCAGTTTGTTTTGCACTGTGACAGTTTGTTTGAATTGTGTTTTGATGCCTGATCTTTCAGCTGTCAATCAAACATGACAGTCTCCAAGCCTGGAGACTCAGAGACTTGAAGGCTGACACTATTTTTCTGATGTAGCTCCCAAGACTTTTTTTTCCACATTATAAAAACTATTAATCTATAAAGAGATGAGACTACTTGCATTGAATTCACTAGTTTTTACATGTAACAACTGGTGATGCAAAGAAGATAAATATATTGTTCATTTGTATTAAAATGTCATGAATAATTACTTCAGATCTTGATACTGGGGGCCCTTAACTGCCATTGTTCAACATTGTTGTTGCTTTGAAAAATTACACAACATATAAAAACTTAACAAAAGTAGTGCACGCCCTTCGGTGTCACACAAGATGAAAGCCATCATGTAGAAGTAGATATTATCCTCCTGTCATAACGTTTAACTGCTACATGTTGATGAAGTGGTGCAGGTGCATGTGAGAAATACTTACAGTTGACGCTAACATTGATCCACCAAACCACACTGCATATCTCTGCATATGATGAGTGATGACCTGGACATCGATTGGTTTTGGCTGAGGACGGAGAGACAGAGAGAAACAGTGGGATCAGCTATATTCAACCACCTTGACAGATACAGTGTGTGAAGTAGCAGTGATGGGATGACAAGGGACAGAATGAAGCAGGTAACTGGTTTTAATGTTGTAGCTGATCGATGTGTAGCTGGACTCTTAATACTGTCTATGTTTCACAGGTGTTTTCATCATATGTACTTTCTTTCCAGCAGAGCAAAACCTGTCAGCACAACACACAATGAAGTCTCTCAGTCTGAATACACAGTGGAATAGAAAAACATCAGAGCACATCAGGAAGTTTTCAGACACCTTCACTTTTTGTTGTTATAGATTTAACTGTAGATGGATCAAATCAGTCCAGACTCAATAACCCAGAATGGCAAAGTGAAAACATGTTTTTAGGACTTCCGGTTTGACGATCTAGGCGATGGCGGCATAGGAAAGTTGCTCCCGACATTTCGAAGTAAAATTACCCACAAAAACCCGAATAAGTTTAAAAAAAAACGTGAGTACAGTTGAATTTAGGACGGTGGGTTTCGAGAATGCCTAAATATCAGTCGAAAAAGTTCATGCAGTCGGAGTTAATTGAGAGAGACGAAGTTAGCCAGCAGCTCCAAGCTAGCAACGAAACTGAGGATACGGACTCGGACCACGGCGAGGAGCAGGCGGAGGAAGCAGGTCTGGGCCTTATACTGAAAGAACTAAGAGAGTTTAGAAAGGACAACAGACAGCAGCTGAAAGAGATCCGTGAGGAAATAAACAAAACTAACACTAGAATAGAGGAGGCGGAAAAGAGGATCGACACGGCCGAAACTCGGATACAAGGGACGGAAGATGCGGTTACGGAGCTGCTGAAACTGCAGATACACCTGGATGCAAAGCTGACGGATTTAGAGGGTCGCTCCAGAAGAGAGAACATCAGGATCCACGGAGTGAAAGAGGGAGCGGAGGAGGACTCTCCATCGATGGTGGGTTATGTCGAGCGTGTGCTGCGGGAGGGCTTGGAGCTCCAGGGCTCCTTTGAGTTGCGAGTGGAGAGAGCTCACCGCGCCCTAACACCAAAGCCGCCACAGGGAGCTCCACCGAGGTCCATTGTGGCTAAATTGTCAAGCTACAGGATGAAAGAGGAGTTACTGAAGCTGGCCTGGCAAAAGCGGGGATTTCAACTTCACGGAAAAAGTGTTAATCTGGATCATGACTACGCGCCTGATGTGTTGATAAAGCGAAAGGAATATGCCGAAGCGAAATCAGTACTGAAGGAGAAGAAAATCAGATTTCAAACTCCATTCCCGGCCCGGTTAAGAGTGTTCTACCCGGAGGGGACAGTGTTGTACGGATCAGCGGAGGAGGCGACCGGGGACATGGCGAAGAGGGGGTTCTCGGTCTCGGTTATTAAACACCCAGAATCTCTGCTGGAGCAGATTCAGAAGTTCACATGGCGAACGAGCAGGAGATCGGGCAACCGGATGAGAGCAAGTAAAGAGAGGAGTTACGTGGAAAAACTACAGGTATTTAAGCGCCAGGATCCAGCATGACTATAAAACATCTGTGATTCACGGGTCGTTGAAAGTCCCGGAGAAGAAGAGGGGAGTTGTTATGCTAAAGAGGAGAGTCCAGCTATCAGTAAGAACAGACTGCGAGCAAGTATGGTATATTATAGAAACATTTTATAGGCAATAACTAAGAACATACTGTAACGTCGGGAGTTTTGTTTTACTCTGTCAGACGGACGGATGGACACTAGAATAAAACTGCAAATGGCTGAGGGCCCTCTCACACCTGTCGGTGGGGGAGGATTTCCCTCAAGGCCCTATCACCATCAGGGCCTAATAAGGGTCGAGATGAAGACCTCACTATTGGAAGCCTTTTTTTCATGTATGACTATGTTTGTGTTGTTCCTCATTAAGAGGCATGTTTTGCTGCCGTTCCATGCAGCTTTTGGGGTGCTGTTTGTGATACATTCAGTTAATGGTGAATATTTGTGCCGGTGCGAAGGGGTTTTCCATTTTTTTATTTCTTTTCAATATAGTACACTAAATGCAAGTAATTAAAATAGCAACATATAATGTGAATGGTCTGGTCAACCCTATCAAAAGAAGTAAGATTTTAACAAAACTAAAAAGAGACAAAGTTGAGGTGGCGTTTTTGCAAGAAACCCATCTTTCGGACACAGAGCATGCTAAACTAAAAAGAATGTGTTTTAAATATCAGTTCTCATCATCATATGCAAATGGTCATAGGAGAGGGGTGGCAATATTAATTTCCAGTAAAATTAGTTTTGAGTCCCTATTTGAAAAGAAGGACACTGAAGGAAGATATGTGTTGGTGAGAGGGAACTTAAATGGCTCATTGATAACTTTGCTGAATATATATGCTCCCCCTAATTCGGATTGGAGTTTTTTTAGTCAAATATTTGAAGTGATTATAGCAGA
Organism: Seriola aureovittata; assembly: GCF_021018895.1. Classification (NCBI taxonomy): domain Eukaryota; kingdom Metazoa; phylum Chordata; class Actinopteri; order Carangiformes; family Carangidae; genus Seriola; species Seriola aureovittata. The sequence continues at coordinate 25,485,189 of NC_079374.1, forward strand.
ATCTCAAGGTGTATTAATTTGTGGAGGGGACCTCAATATTAGATTATGCCCTAAACTTGATTCATCAAAAATACAGGTTGCCCAGCCCAGTTACCTGAACAAAAGGATCAATGCGGCAATAAAGGATATTGGTTTAGTCGACGTGTGGAGAGAATTAAATCCCCTAAAGAGAGACTATACATATTTTTCTAATCCACACTTGTTGTATTCAAGGATTGACTACTTTTTAATGTTTGGTAAAGACTTACACAGGGTTGGGGACTGCAGCATGGGGATTATGGACCTTTCCGACCATAGCCCTCTGTATTTAAAATTAAATCTCGAACAATCCCGGAGAAACACCTTATGGAGATTAAACATACACATATTGAATCATATGAAGGACCAAATTAAGAAGGATATTACCGACTTTTTGGAACAGAATGATAATGGTGAGGTCACACCTCCGATATTGTGGGATGCATGTAAAGCAGTGCTGAGGGGTAAGATAATTGGATATAGTTCCCACTTAAAAAGAGCTAGGCTAAAAGAACTAAACCAGCTCCAAACAGAATTAAAACAATTAGAACAAAAACATAAAGAAACAAATGACAAGAAAATTAAAGAAGCACTTAGGAAGAAGAAGAATGAAATAGATGAGATCTATACAAGAGATATACAAAAAAAGTTAATATTTACAAAACAGAAGTATTATGAAGGAGGAGGGAAAGCCAGTAAAGTGTTGGCTTATAGGCTGAAAAAGCAACAGACAGAGAATTCAATCCATAAAATTAAAAATCCGATGACTAATTTAATAAACTATAAATTGGAAGAGATACAGAATAGCTTTGAAACATATTTTCAAAGACTATACTCTCAACCTCAGGTTGATAGAGGGAAAATGGAAGAATTCTTTGAGAAAATTAAACTTCCTAAATTGACGAGTGAGCAGAGTAACCAACTAGCAATAGAAATTACAGAGAAAGAAATAAGAGCAGCCATAGCCCATCTCAAATCAGGGAAAGCCCCTGGCCCTGATGGGTTTCCTTCAGAGTGGTACAGGATGATGGGAGATTCATTGGTCCCTATGTTGCAGTCCAACTTTAATTGGGTCCTTAAAAGGAATGAAATACCCCCCTCCTGGAGGGAAGCAGTAATTTCACTTATTCCAAAAGAGGGGAAGGATCGATCTGAATGCGGTAACTACAGACCGGTTAGCGTGTTAAATCAGGACTATAAGATCTTTACATATATACTGGCCAAGCGAATAGAAGGACTGTTACCACAAATCATTAGCCTTGACCAGACGGGTTTTATTCGTCAGAGACAAACCCAAGATAATATCAGACGGACTCTACATGTAATAAGTCATATAATAGAACAGGATTTAGAAGCGGTATTAGTAGGACTAGACGCAGAAAAGGCGTTTGATTGTGTAAATTGGTCCTTTTTGTTTAGAGTCCTAGATGCGTTTGGGTTTCACAATTCCTTTATTAAGACAATAGAAGCTCTTTATGATAACCCGAGGGCCAGACTTAAGATTAATGGTGTAGTTTCGAACCCCTTTTCACTGGAAAGGGGAACAAGGCAGGGATGTCCAATTAGCCCCCTTTTATTTGCGATTTTTATTGAACCCCTGAGTCAATGGATTATACAAAATGAGAACATTAAAGGAATACATATGAAGGGAGGAGAACAAAAGATATCCTTGTTTGCGGATGACATACTGATACAGTTATCCAGTCCAGAACAATCTATAGTACATTTGTTTTCACTTTTGGAGGAATATGGATCTTTCTCTGGATATAAGTTAAATGTTTCAAAAACACAAATTCTCAGTTTCAACTACAGTCCCTCAGAAAATGTAAAGAAAAGATATAATTTGAGTTGGGAAGCTGAATCCATGAGGTATCTGGGGGTGAATATACCAGCAGATTTGTCAAAGCTGCTCCCATTGAATGTTCTCTCCCTGAACAACAAAATTAGAGGAGACATTAGGAGATGGGATTTAATCCCATTTCTTAATTTTGGCTCTCGTATCGAATCGGTTAAAATGGTTATTTTGCCGAGGTTATTGTATCTCTTTCAATCCCTTCCACTAGATATACCTGATCAACAGTTCCAGGAGTGGGATAAACTCATCTCTAGGTACATTTGGCAGGGGCGTCGACCAAGAATCAAATATCAGAATTTACAGTTAGCAAAAAATAAGGGGGGGGTTGCGCTCCCATGTTTAAAAGATTATTACACTGCAGCTCAGTTGAGACCGTTAGTGTGTTGGTGCAATCCAGAATATAGGGCTAGATGGAAGGAGGTAGAGGGGGCCATAACAGCAGAGTTCCCAATTCAAGCTGCAATAGGGGATAAGGGATTGATGATGAAATTAACAGATCTGGGAAACCCCTGGATTGGTTTACCACTTAAGATATGGAATAAGTTAATAACTAAAAAGAAATTGAAAGAGGCGATAAAAGTACTGAGATGGTGTGCATTTGATCCAGATTTCATGCCTAAAAATTTGGATGCGAGATTCAAGGCCTGGAAAACTAAGGGACTAACAGCATATTGTACTTTTTTGTGTAAGGGGTCAATGAACAGTTTTCAAAACCTAAAGAGACAATTTGGTCTAAATAAAGATGACTTCTTTAGATTCTTACAGGTTCGTCACCAGGTTGAACAAATAAGGAAAGAGATTAAACAAGAGCAATGGGATAACAATCTACTAAAAGTATTTATGGATGCATATGTTTCAGGCTCAGGCCAAAAAACCATCTCAAGACTCTATGGGGGTTTACAACAAATGAAGGGTAACTCACTGCATGTAAAAAAGAAATGGGAGAGGGAAGGAAATCTAGTTCTAAGCGAAGAAGATTGGGAATATTTATGTGAGATACAATGGAAAACATCAAATTCAACACTATGGAGAGAGTTTTGTTGGAAAACCCTTATTAGATTTTTCGTCACCCCAGCTCAAAAACGACACTATTCTAATTCGTCTCTATGTTGGAGACAATGCGGATGCCTAGAGGCAAATCATTTTCACATATTTTGGTCTTGTTCGGTGTTGTTGACTTTCTGGCAGGAAGTCCACAACATTTTGCAAAAAGTATTTCAGACAGACATTACTTTTGAGTTTGTATCATTATACTTAGGAGTTTTACCATTGGAAAATGTCTCCTCTGATGACAAATACTTATTTCAGATTCTAAGTGCCGCTTCTAGAAAAGCTATAACAAGGAAGTGGCTAAGATTAGAAAAACCTACGGTAGATGAGTGGTTCGACATAATTTATAACATTTTTAAGATGGAAAGAATTACTTTTGCTATAAGACTAAAACAGGGTCTGTTTTTGAAAAGATGGGATAGATGGATTAGATATGTCACTCCGATCCGTCCATCGTTTGTCTAGTACCAGGTCTTGTATCCATTTTCTTTTTTCATCTATGCTTTTCCTATTCAACCCTTTTGCATCGGTATTTTTGATTTTTCTTTTTTTTCTATAGTATAGCAGAGGTGCACCCCAGCATCCTTGTTCTAAGCCTAAAGAGATAAGTTCTCAATTTTTGTATTTTAATAATTTCATCTTTCATGGGATGAGGGAGGTCCAATCATCCCTATCTGTATGGTCAGTGGAATCGTGGATGTATTACTGTGCAATTCAGTTGTAATTTACAGATGAATGGATGAGACTAGTGAATTGATATGTGAATGAACATGTAAAACATAAAAATCACAATAAAAACAGAATTGAAAAAAAAAAGAAAACATGTTTTTAGACATTTTTGCAGATAAAAAGAAAAAAAAAAAAAATCACAAACTGAAATCTCTCATTCAGTATTTCATAAGTATTCAGTTCTTTGTAGAAGCCGCTTTGGCAATTACAGCTTCAAGTCTTCTTGGGTAAGTCTCTAAACGCTTCACCTCATATCCCTGACCAAGGCCCTTCTTGCCCTTACGTTTGATTGGACGTGCAAATTAGGAAGAGTCCTGGTTCCAAACGTCTTCCTTTTCAGTTATTTAGGTCCCTGTGCTCCTGGAAATGTTTTTATCACCCTACCCCGATCTATGCTTCATCACAATCTACACAGACGTCATGGCTTGCTTTTTGTCCTGACATGTAGTGTGAATCGTGGGACTTTAATGTCCAATTAATTCAATTTGCTACAGGTGGACTCCAGTCAAGGTCCAGACACATCTCATGGTTAATTAAAGCAAAGAGGAAGCACCTGGACACAGTTTGGAGCCACAGCAAAGAGTCTGAACACATTTGTAAATGAAAAAGTTCTGTTTTTCTAATACATTTACAAACTTTTCCAGAAACATGTTTTCACTTTGTCATTACTATTGAGAGTTATTGAATGTAGTTTGATGGACAAAAATGTAAATTTGGTCCATTTTAAATTAAATCAACAAATGTGCAAACAGCAAATGGGTCTGAATACTTTCTAAAGCCACTGTACATACAGCACATTACGTGTACATGTATGGTTTACACCCACACTGAAGGTCTGCACACAAGCCTACATTTTCATCGATTCCCAGGACGCTTTGGGAGAGAAACCTGTTCAAATACAAATAAAATTCAGCATGTTCTCTATTTATTTTCTGGACTTGGATTAGCTACATTCACCATCTGCTTCTTCCATGCCTGAGGTGGTTTTACAAATGCCAGTCAGCTCCGCCTCAGGCTGGATGACATTTAACATCTCATCAAGATGACTCACAGGTATTGTCTTGAACCAGCTGAGGAGGAGGCAGGAGAGATTAATTATAAACTTCTTCCCTTCTCCGACCTCAAATGAAGATTTTAAGACCATGTTATACTTCACAAATTTTGCTGTCAGCTGATTTATATTCAGTTCACATCTGTACCAACTGCATTCACAGTATGAAAGCAGAGAAACTTTAAAAGACATTTTTTCTCAGTTTCACTCCTCACGCAGTAATTGTATTTTGTCGAGCGGTATCGATCTGTGCTGCGTACAAATGAATGTGTACACTCACCTTGAGCTTGCCTCCACTCAGCTCCTCACTCATCTTCAGTCGGGCATCAACCGTCCTCTTTAAGTCTCTCTGCAGACGGCGCCCAAAGTCCCTGAACATGGTGGAGCCTCCTGACAGAACAATGTTCTGTGGAAGAGAGGGTGACTGGGATTACAGCTCTGTAGAGTAAGAAGCACTTAACCCCAGTGACCTGAGCAAGTGTGATGTGCAGGACGCTGATGGGGAATGTATGATGCATGATTCAATGCTCTGAAAACAAGCCCTGACCCCGCTGATTACCAAAGATAAAACAATTTATCTCTATCTTGCATAAATACATTTTAAAGTAACTAAAATAAAATAAAAAATACAGCAGGACTATTATCTGTAATCAAGCTTATTTGCTTAGAAATGAATAAAAACAGACTGTAGTCTTCACTACAGATGTCTGCAAAAACCTAAACCGCATAGTTTATATTCAAAAATAACAGTGATCAAATTGAGTCATGAACAGACCAGAATTTAACAGACCATGTAAAAACATAAGGTCTAGCCGAAGCAGGTTTTGTTAAATGAAAAACTATTTTCAAATGTCCAGTTGATGTCCAGCCCTGTCCAAAATGTCACACCAGTTAATCCCATACAAAACAAACATTTTTACTAATATATATATGGACACTCTTAGAAAGAGAAACAGCTCTGCCAAACGATGTTAAGTCAAGCTCACCTTATAGAGCGGACGCCTGACATCAATAGGGCAGTTCTGAATGACCTCATCCACGACCTCGGAGATCGGCTGGGTGAAGTCAGGGTTGGCAAACTGTGATGGTGAGGAGACAAAGAAGATGTGTCAGTCGTTAGATATCCAGGATGTCTCACCTGTGTCACAGACTGTATGTATAAAAAACAGCATCACAATGGATTGGACCAAACTAGAGCTCAACAGTTAATCCAAGTGCAATATCCAAATCACAGGGTTGCAGTTGTTCTGATAAATGTAAAATGTGTCACAACATTGCTTAATATGATAATCATAATATGATTTTTTTTTTTTTTCATATTATTCAGCCCTAAACCAAACCAGACTGAGACTGCTCCAGTCTGGGTGAGTTTGTAAAGGCATACTGGTTAAAGGATTGTAACTGCTGACATCAAGCTGGTGGGAAAAACAAACAAAACTGTCTCAGAACAGTGAGCAAACATAAGCCCTGATGCAAGACTGTGTTACACACATACATATTGTGTGCGACGGTCTGTCATTAAAGTCCTGGATCAGAGCTAAGCAACAGTATGGTGTGTTTTAACCCAATTTTACACCTGTTCCTCAAAAATTGTTGCATTACTTGGCAAAGCAAAATGTTGTACAGATTTCAGTTTGTGTTGTGAATATTGACACAGCTCTAATCATAGTCTACCCACTGTACAGTGTGCTGTGCTTGTTATGTGTGGCCTGTCTAGTCTCCGTAGGTTTCAGTAAATCTTAAACTTTGTCCGCTCCTGTGATTCACGCTGCACAGACTGACCTCTGGGTGGAAAAAGATCTCAGGTCCCAGGAAACGCTCGTAGCCGACGTCGATGGTGAACTCCTTTTTGCTGATGGCGTTGATGCCGGTGTACTGCTTGATCCACTTGGAGCCGTCTGTGTCGTACTTGTTGAACTCTTTGACTAGATCTGGGCACACATAGCTGAACCGCTCCTAACGGGGTGAACACAAATACAGTTGTATCTTCATCTTCAGCAATCTTTACAATGGTGCTGATAATTCCCTTTATGTAGAGATGACTGTGATGACTCAGTGTTTTGCCATCAGTGAGTTATAATGAGAGTATGACTGTTTACACTGTAACTGATTTTGTTTCTGTAGGTGTCATTAGTTTGATTTGGAGGGAACATGGTTCATACTGCCAGACCGCTGGATTGAAAACATTTAAAGACGTGATTGGCAATATGCACAACACACCACATCATTTCTTGTGTGTGTGCCTCAGGCTAACGAAGAATGGTCCTTGACATCAAGAACAAAATCTCTGATAACAAGCTATTTAGTAAACATGGGGCAACCCGGATCAATAAAATGTGGCGATTGACAGTGACAATAAGGGAAGGTAAATTAAGTTGTATCTGTTTGTCACCTGGAAAGTTGGAAACTGAATAAATAAAAAAATCTCAAATACTTTTGGTGATGCAGGTTTGAAGATACAAAGCCGAAACAGCAAAAAAGTTACTTCTACAGTTAATATTCTGTAAGTTTGTTTTTATTTTCATGCAAAAAAAAAAACAAAACAAAAAAAACATCTATGACTTGAGCTGATCTCAGGTTGGGGGAAAAAATGTAGATTATCAGAAACTAAAATCAAAGCAAAACAAAAGCAGTGGCTTTTTCAAGGACGGAATATGCATGTAAAACGCAGACCAACAGTGCCACCTAGTGTCCTCCTGGAGTTAAACAATGAAGTTCCATCAAATTTTTCAAAATGAGGACTCTATCACTGTCACTATGGTAAATGGAGCTGGAGTCTGAGGACAAAAAGCAGCATGTTGTGAATGGATTGTGTCTCGAGCCAATAAGTATTTTGTTATGCAATTTTTTCAGGCATTCTTGCCTTTTATTACAGCTGCAGTGAGAGAGAGAGAGAGAGAGAGAGAGAGAGAGAGAGAGAGAGAGAGAGAGAGAGAGAGAGAGAGAGAGAGAGAGAGAGAGAGAGAGAGAGAGAGAGAGAGAGAGAGAGAGAGAGAATGACATGCAGCAAAGGGCCTCAGGTTGGACCTAAGCCTAGGTGACTTTATTAGAAGCTTATTCACCCAATCCCAATTTTGTGTCCATCAAAATAACAACGTGAAATGTGTTATTCATTTTGTCAAATATATTTCATTTCAGATCGTTTCAGGCCATGAATAATGTTCCCACAATATCCAAATATATGGAAATCTAATGTCAATGAAAGTTTTCTTTTGTTTTTATAAATTCCTGATTTAACTTATCATCATAAATCATTTTTTTGTTGGAGCTACTCAACTGTGAGCTCATAATATTCTTCTGCCATGATGTCATTATATTATAGGGACTGTCAGTCTGAGTCTCTCCCCACCCACCCCCACACACCCACCCCCACACACACACACACACACACACACACACACACACACACACACACACACACACACACACACACACACACACACACACACACACACACACACACACACACACAAGCCTAGGATCACCACATTCAGCATGGCGTTGTGTGCCAGCACTAAATGGGACACTGTCAGTCACTCCAGTTTACAGCCAGAAGAGGTTGTTGTGTTGTATCGTATCCCACTGACGGCAGATGGAAAAACTTTTGTGATTCAACTCAGCACCAGTTGAGGTGATTACTGCCTCTTTAACAGACAAAGTGGCTGATGGGAATCGTAGTTGAGGACCTACCTTTACTGCCTTGGCTGTCTCCAGCGACTGCTCTGGTGGGATGCCCACCTCCCTCTCCCTCAGGAGCTGCTGAGTGAAGTAGGTGATGTCTCGTCCTGCGATGGGAATGTGCTTTATACAGCTGCCAATGACGTATCCTTCAGCCTGAGAGACACAGACACACAAAGAGACAGAGAGAGAGACATCTGATGTTATATAATGTTCAACATAACAGAGAAGTACAAGAGTGCAGAAATCAGAAAGAGACACTGAGTCTACAGTTGTTGTAGCTTGATATTTTTCCATTAGATCTGTGTTTTACTTTGAGTCCGTCTCCACATCCCAGCAGTGTTGTGTTTGGCTCGTTTTTTGCGCATGTTCAGCAGCGGCTACAGACATGCTGATTCAGTAATACAGCCTCTAAACGTATTCTGCAAGCACATTTCCTAAAACTGAGTAATTTCTTCCAACCTCTGAAACACTGTGGCCTGGTTTCAAACATCAACATTATCCGGTTACTAAGCAAGTAGACAGGTGGAAATATTCTTCTCTGAAAAGAGAAAAATTATTTTTCCTTGGCCACATAGAGAATAAAACCTGAATATAACACTTCTCGACTCACATTCTTACACACTGCTGTGGCTAATCGTAATTAAATTACAACATCTGTGTTATTAACATGACAAACACAATCATCAACTAAAATGCTTGAGCTTTACCATGTCTCTCTTCAAATTCAAAATCAAAATTAAAACAGCAAGGCCACTTAAAAAGTCCCACCTAGTTACTGTAAAATTGTACATATTTACAGCATAAATAACAAGCTGCTATGAAAATGTATTGGCACAAATGTGTCCAAGCATGACACTGACTTCAACAATGCGAAATGTTCAGTACTTACATAGAAATACTGACTCTTCAAAAATTAAACTGATGTGCATGTGTGAGAGACAGTGAGTAACTGTGGGAGCTGTAAACTACGGTCTGTGAACTCACCACGGGGATGACGTGGGTGACGCCGTCTCCGCTGTCGATGACGGTGCCTGTCAGCGTCCTCTCTCCCACCTGTCTGGATGTCCAGGAGGCTGCCAGAGCGAGCACAGCCTGGCGCGCACACACACAGACACACACAGACACACATAATACAGGGAAAATGTCACACTGATCTTAACTGTTTGTTCACATGCAAATGATAGGGAAAGGTTCTTATAGCTGTTCACAGTAGGGAGCACTACTGATGAGTAAAATGTGATAAGATTGAGAATTGAACTGATTTTTGAATGAATATAAGGAAGCAGCATTATGTGCACTTCCTGGTCATAGACAAACTACAAGTCCCAGCATCTCTCACCTGCACAGCGATGTACAGCCCGGGTACATTGAAGGACTCGAACATGATCTCAGCTGTGTACTCTCGGTTTTCTGGTGTGTTAAGAGGAGGCTCTGTCTGCAAACAAAAAATTGTTTAATTACCATTAGACCTACACTGCAATATGTATAATGGTACAAAGAATGACTGGATGTTAACTGGTCTATTAGTGTAACATTGAACAAGAATTAATGTTCCTGTCTTTTTGTGTAACATACTGTAGCTTCAGTTAAATCATCGAAATAAAACAACACAACATATTTCAAAGAAGAAGAGGGCATTTGAAGACTTATTATTTGCAGATAAACCTTGTGTTTTCTTGCCTTAGACTGGTTACATTTTACAAGACCCTTACCAGGAGGAAGTAGTGGTCCTCAGGCTCAGCCCTCAGGTACTTGAAGATGATCTGCTCCATGAAGCGCTCCATAAGGTCCCAGTCCTCCACGATCCCATGACGGATCGGCCACTGTTGACACAAGGGTTCAGGTAGTTAGCATAATGTCTGTGAGGCGGCAGGGCAGTCGGAGAAAGACCTAAACACAAGATGCAGCAATAGTGATGCATTATGTTGTAAAATGAAACTGCAGGGACACTTCCACACACTCCAGTATATTTAACTTTCAACCTGTCTTTTGGATTAAGTTCCTGTCTACATGATCTGAAGTGCAGTTCAACAGAGACGACTCTCATCATGGAGTCTGATCACAGGTTCAACACCACAGTTTCCCCTGCGGGTCCTATGCTGCAATATTTAAAATGCACAGTATGTCAGTTGTTACGCCAGATTCAGCATTTGCAGCTGATAGTCATCATCCATAAAATCTGGAGATGGTGGTGGTTCAGTGACCAGTTTGGAACAAAAGTCTACAGTTTATTCAATAATGTGTCTTCAGAACTGACTCTAGTTTGAGACTTTTAAACTCTGGACCTGCAAAACTCCTTCTCACTGTGCAATGTGGTGCTTCATTCTTTAAATTCACTTTCCCCACAGGGCACATATGAACTTGTCAAACAAACACAGATGTCACTTACTGCAGTCATTAATGCTGCATTTCTTTAGTGTGTTGTATTTATACAGTCGATGAGTAATGGGCTCAAATTAGGGCAAAAAGTCTTTGAGCTTGTAAAGTCATGTTCACAAATAAAGTTTGTTGTTATAGATCAACCTTTTAAATCTGCAGCAGAAATTCAAGTTTGTACATGAGTGGAAAAGATTTGTATTTGCTGAAAACAAGACGTGTGAATACGTGTGATAAAATCAAAGAAATTATATCAGTGGTCAAGGTAACAGGACCTTGGACTGTCATTGTCCAATCAGATTCAGGAGAAAAAAATAGGGTCAAAATTTGTACTTGTAACTGAATGGCAAACACTTTGCACTGAGTTTTCACACTGTTTTCTGCTTTGTATCTGTACACGGATGTTCACAAAAACACTTCTTCTTTCACAGTGTCTATGTGTAACCTCCCCACTGACATCATTTGTTCACAGATCTTATTCAGTCTGTTGTTTCACTAATATACTTTTCTACACATGCACAAAGTAGAATTTCCCATGCAGATTTATTCTTCAAGTTTACAAAGGATGACTTCAGAATTATTTGATTATTTGTGAACATCATATTACAAGCTCTAAATCTTTTTGACCCTAATTTGAGCCCATACATGTGCCACATACTCACCTTTTACAATGCTGTCTGCAGCCTAAATTTACAGCACAAGACATCAACATACTAAATCATTTTATACCAAAGTGAAATTATACGTTTGTCATTAGACATCAGTCAAGCTGTAATTATAAAACATCACTGCCAATTAAAGTTAACAATAGGACAACAACATACTTTTCATCAAGTTAAATAGTTATTCTTTGTTTGCTGAGGTTTCACTGTTTCACCACCATCCACAATTTGTTTCAGTATTTTCAAACTGTGACCAGCTTGTGCATTGACTTCCTGCATTGCATTGTGGGAGAATAGTGTCCTTCAACATTACACTCAAAAATTAAGTTCTTTTTGGTCTTTGGCACTTGGACTGTTTTGAGTAAACTTGTAGTGGGAACAACTTTATAAAAATAAAATGAAACCCTGCTTAGAAGTAGGAAGTGGATTTGGGGCACAGCTCCAGTAGTGTGTGTGCTGGCTAACTGGCTTACTGGGGCATCTATATGGAGCAAAGTCATCATTACTGATATTATTAAAACAGTGAGTGGTCTACTGCCTGTAACAAACAGGAAGTTTAAACAAGTGCGTGCTTCTGGATTTTTATTTATTAAAATATCCAGATAGCCCAAAATTAAAAGCATCTCATTAAATCACAGAACATATAGTAAATTTAGATTAATCTCATATAGAGATAGAGATTAGTATCTTCATCTAATCCGTCACTTTATATAGTTGTGCATGCAGTAAGTCTGCTCTCTGGGTGGTTTCTACAAATTAAAATATAAATACTAACAGTGTTGTTTCTAATCTCTGAACGACTAACAAAAACAAAACCCTTATCAACGTGCTTTAAAACGGGCTACACTTGAGAAATACCGGCTGGGACTGTTTATAATATCACATTACATGTCTAGTGAAAAACATTTTACAGAGTTGTTTCCCAGACTGTGTGAAGTCTCTCCCCTCCATGTTTGGGTGATTGAAAAAAAAACTGTCATCCACCGCAGCAGGGGGAAGATCATTCATTTAGACTGCTGCATGCTTATGAGCTGCTAAATGCATTATGTTATCTAAAAGAAAGTGATACTGTCTAACATGGTGGTTGTTTAACCAGTTGTTTCTGTGGGTGTGCAAAGCCATCAGGGTCACATACCTTAGTGGAATATGTGGGCTTGTCTACTGCTTCATCTCCAATGTAGAAATCCAAGTCATCCACCCCCTTCATCATCCTCCGCTGGGCCTGGTCTCCGACCTTGGCTGACTCTTTGATGGCGATACCTGACGAGAAAAAAGAGAGCAACAGAGGTCAAACTCTTTTACAAAGTTGTGTACAGGACAGTTTAGATAATTATACATTTTACATATAAAAGAGCTGAAAAACCCTTAAAACTTGGACCATGTTGTCCCAGTGATACAGGGACAGTTTCACAAAGACAAAGACATGAGACACACTCTCATAAAGACAAATTTAAACCACTATGGATGTCGTCATTCTTGGAACACATTTTGAACGATTTCCTCTTCTCTATAATGTATCCTGGTCATTGTCCCTGTCCTGCTTGGCTGGTGTTTGGGAAATTGAATGCACAGTGAAATACTCACATGATGGAACGATGAACTGTGGCTCTGTGTTCCCTGCATACCCCAGTTTGGTGTAACTGCAAGAGAAAAGAAGAATTACACTTCACCATAGAGGAGCATGCTGCATGATCTGGACAACAACAAGCTGCAGCTACACTGCTGCCTGGCTCCACTTTAAATGTGTGAAAGTTTACCTCGGTAAAGATTATTTTTGGCTGCTATCTCCTATTGTTTTGATCAATGGCATCACTGTCCTTTTGGGTGGTTGGTTGGGTGCCAAAAGCAGCGGCGGTTTGCTAATAGGAGGCCATTAAAAGAGCCATTCATGTCACACTGGGAACTGAGGACTATTCATATTTGTCTGGGGGAAAAAGATCACTTCTGTATAAACTGACCTTCCTCAATATAAACTCACTATGACCTCAGCAGTGACTGATAAATCCTGTCTTTCCTACTTTGCTTTGAGCAAAACCATCACCTAAGAGTGAAGCTGTAAATAAAAAAATGACTTAAGTTTCTAAAACTCATCATGACTGCAGCATTTTCACCTCTAGTTTAGACACTAGAAGCACAACTTAAAGGAACACTGATTTTTTAACATGGGTCTCACTTCCCATGTTTTTGGAAGTGAATGATTGATAGAGATTACAATCTTTGCAATGTGTTATTGTGTGGTACTTTCACTCATATAAAGGATCTGAATACTTCTTCCACCCCTTAATGTCACACAATAACACAAACAAACTAACTGGACCAGCAACTCCTGTGTTCTGCAAGGTATAATTAAGGTTTTTGTCAATGGTGTCTGGTGGCTTTAAACAAAAAAGAAGTTACTCTTTCATAAAAAGGTTTGTCTCTGTAGTAATTATTGCCATTATAATAATAATCTGAACCTGTCAATGGCAAAAACAAGTACTTACAGTGGACATACTTTGACAAAGATCAAATGATCCGTTGTTTACATTGCAGCAGCTGTTTAGCGGTTGCCCGTTATTATACCGTTCTTGTTCAACATTGGACCAATTGCAAAGATTTTTGTCTTTTACTCAAAAAACATGAGAAAATAAAACCCAGGTTGTCCTTTAAGCCTTATCATCAAAGACTCGAGAGTTTACTGCCTTCTCCACGTTTCTGCTCTGCTCTGTATGAATGGTGTTTTGCAGGGCACATGCTGACCAGATGTAGTCATGACTGGGGTAGGCCCAGACAGGACTCCCAAACTTCCTGCACACAGGGCCCAAGGGACTGATAGAGGACACTGCTGACAACTGCCAAAGCACTGTGGGCATAATAGGCCACATCCTGGTCATAATAGTGGCTCCTTTGAATTCAACTTTATGAAAAAAAGAAGCCGGAAGGAGCCACATCAGCAGTCTTATAAAGAAATGAACTGGTTGTTATGACAGTGAGTTACATTCACTTCGTTTCAATTTCTAAAACAAAACAACTGCTCTAAAGAAATGTGTCTGTGGTTTCTTCATCAGCATAAAATAAAAATCTACAACTTTTTATATTCGAAATCTTATGAAAGCTTTTATATTTCCTGTCCTGAAAACCAATTAAGTTTTTTTTTTTTCCTGGATACATGTTCGTATGCACAGGAAGTCACACATTTTTTATATAAGCGACAGCAGATGTTTGTGTAGAATAAATACAGACAGGAGGCAGAAATACAGGATTAATAAACAGCACTGTGTAATGATGGACTGCTAGCACTTAAGTGCAATATCAAAGCCACAACTTCTTATCACCTGGAGGCTCATTTTATGACCACACACTGAGCAAATGTCACTTTCTAAGGTTTCTCCAAAAGTTTATGCCTCTAAATCAATATCACACCTGCCAACTTACAGGCTGAATCACTGCTGAACATAACTCCTCTCAACACACGAGTAAAAAACACAATAAAGATGCAATCTTAATGTCATTTATTTATGACATAGGTGTCTGTATTACTATCTAAGAAAAAAAAGAAAAATGAAGAGATATAATTTCCTCTTTAACAATGGATGTAAAAGTACACGTGTGTCTGATTTATGTCTAACTTTCAAGGGTCGAGTAAAGTCACCTCCTCTGACATAAAGTGACACTTACTGACAAGCAACAGCAAGTACATGACCGCCATCATCACCACCACCACAGCCTATTTTCTTCTGCTTCTATTGCATTACTATTGGTTTGTCAGGAACTGAAAACGTTGTGTAATGTGTGAATAAAGTTATATAATCTAATCTGGCAACTTCACTTTCTGTAGAGCAACAGAGCTACCACTGATAATTTTTTTAAAGGTAGAGCCAGGAGAAAGAATGCTGTGGGAATACACACCACACAGTACAGGAGATCATGTTCAAATACAGCAGAAAACTGGCAGCTCCACTATGTGCAGCATTACTAAAAATAACTTGTCAATTTTTAAGATCCAACTTTATAGTGTTTTGTAATACAGTTTACACTTGTGACTGTGCCAGTTCTGATAGTAAACAGTGGGCAGTTCTCTTACTAAACCTCACACTAGTGACTTTCTGCATCGTCTTATGAAATGACACTTTAAGAAACTGTTTGAACCGAACTCTGACTGTCATCACCACAAAGGAAATTAAATTATTATCTGCCTTTAAATACATAATGCAATGTGTCATCTGTGTTCTGATAATTTGAAATTTAGCACAATAACACACAATACATATGTTGACAGAAATAGGGATGATGTATTGACTTTGGTTGGCACATGGTCTGATAACACTACACCAAGTCTTTGTGTTTGGGCTGAAGGTAAACCTGAGCTGAGACTGAACATGCCAACTCACTTCAGATAAGAAAGTCAGATAAAAGCCCAAACTGCAATCAGCTATAGAACAAATACAGACAATATTAGTTTTACTTGGAAGCTGCACCAATTAAAATTTTAAAATTTGCATTCAATTAAATCACTGTGTTAATGTGAAAGTGGTGACTCGTAGTGACAAACCTACAGAAAAGTATCACTTCACTGTGTAGTTTTCCTCAGCTCAGCATCTTTTTGGGATCTTTCAGCTCAGTGTTTTGATTTTATGGCCACAACTTTGTTTTTATTTGGTCTCACCATTCTCATTAGTATCATATCTGGTATTAGCAGGCAGCTGTTCTCAGTGAAAAAGCTCTGATAAACCCACTGTACTTTACTTGGCCGACACCAAAAAGCAGCTTTAGCGACTAGCTGGTGAACAAAGTGGAGGATCAGCTAGTAGCCAAACAGTTTCTCAGGTGGTGGAGGTGAAAAATGAGCCAAAAGGAGACTAACAAGTGGATTAATGAATGAATTAACTGATAGCTGCCACGCTAGCAGTTCATGAAAAGTCTTGTGCCAAAAATCTTATCATGATAAAAGTTTTCATATCAGTCCATACCGATAAATATTGACAATTTTGAATGACCTGTTTTAATAAAGACCAGGAGAAAAGTAGTACGTTGCAGTGTGGGTTATGTCTTTGTATCGTCGGTTATGACTGATAACACATTGCATAATCCAAAGGGTGGAAGCGGCTAAGGTGTAACCACAAACAAACAACGGTCTAGACGTAAAGAAACCAGAAAACTGACTTGAACTTTTTGTTAATTTTCCTCTCCATCTTCACTTCTCATTTTCTCCCTCCACACTTCTGTTATTGGTACAATCGAACAACACACCTGTTAAATGATTGGCTGTTTGTCACGCATAACACACTCCATTATCAAGGGATATGATTGGCTGTTCATTTTATCACCTAGGCCTTTGTTACATCAATGTGTTTTTCCTCTTATTACTACAACATACTATACCATAACAGTCAATATTATCAGTTATCAATGTAATGTTTAGTCGCCATATTTCCAGATTTTCATGGCTGTGAACATGATAAACCATTTTTGTCATTTTAATCCATAAAAGCATTCATAGATAACAACTGTCTCATGACAGTAACAACATCATGAGCTGACAGCAACAGACTGTAGCAGCAGTACTCTGAACACCTTCATACCACAGAACAGTCCCAGCTTGTCCAACTCAACCTGCCTCAACAAGACAGTGGACATCAGTGCACAGGACAGCTAAAGCTGAGCACAATCAGCTCAACTACAGGAGTAAACCACTTTAGCTAGTGTCTTTTCTGGAATCTTACACGTTGTTATTTCTATCTACATGAAGTATTTACAGACGGGTGACAAATTAAAGAAAAAAGCAGCATAAAGTGTCTTACTAAGGTGTTATGGGGTTAAAATAAACCCTCTTTCAGAGTCACTTAGATCTTTTCCTCTTACACAAGCAGAATCAACTGGACCTGCTCAGCATTTTCATACCTGCCACGGAGCAGGACTGGATGTTAATTACTTAATAGTACCATGATGTTCACCTGTGTGGAAGAATCTAAATTCATTATGTTTCTCCACTTATTTATTCAGTTTTTTCATTTTCTTTGTCACCTTTCTGTACTTTCTAACAGAAAAGCTGATCTATAACTGACTGACGCTCAATCATGATTGCAGCCTTGTGTTATTAAATGTCAACTGTTTGCTTAAGTATGATGACGAAAGACCACCCAAGACCTTCGAATGCTCTGAGCTGAAACACGAGATCTTTTTTCTGCTAAGGAAGCCGTGATTTGACAACTACGCACAAATCTTGATGGGACTGCGGTTCTTTCATTGCCTGGTCAAGTAGTCTATTCTAATAATAGAAGCCAGGCCACTTAGAAGGTTGATGTGTAAAAGGAAATGTAGTTGTCACTGTTTGGACATCATGAGCATGACTCAGAGACAGCTGTTTAACTCCCTCAGCAGATTACAACATCTGCCAATAGCTGGGTCTCTCTGGCTAAGCTGCAAAGCCATAGCATGTGGAAGTTTTCACTCACAAAGACATAATCGTAAATTGAATCTCAAGCTGTGTCTAAACTGTGACTCAATGACCAAGCATTATTTCTGTAGATGAAAAAAGTAAATCTTGTAGAGACTGATACTGGAACATATGTGTTATGACTTTAAGGCTTGGCCTGAAAAGTAGAAACCATCTGCTTGATGAGTAGAAACTAGCACAGGCTAACCCAATTCTCAGCTGTACTTTCTTTTGCTTGTCCCAGTGCAGATCAGAAGCAGCAGACTGGTTTACAGCCGGAGGGGAGGAGGGGGTAAGAGTGTGGTGGTATGCAATGTGAGGAGTGATGAGTTCAAGCCTCTACATGCAAGCAATGCAAACTACTTTCAGTCCTCATAACTAACTGAGCATACCTATCATCAGCTGAGGTCCACTATTAGAGTACATCTACATGTCCGCAGTGGTTAAAAGACATTTCTCTTCCTTAAAGGGAGAATCATTCCTTGGAAATGGCAGATACAACAACTGAGTGGGTTCATGTGAATGCAGTAAAAAAAAAAATTAATAAATAAACAAAATGGAAAATAGCTTTACAAATGTCTTAAAACTTAAACTAAAAAGATTAAAAACAATCATAAGTGAAAATCTACCTGAAACCGAAGCAGGAAAGGAGGTATGCACACCGATCAATACAAACAGTGCTGCAGGAGGAGCTAAAATAACATATAGCCCTGTAATATTTTGTGTGTCCTTTATAAACATCAATTGCTGCCGAAGAAAATCATCATTGCTTAAATACAAGTGAGTCAAATTGCTTAGGAAAAGAATCAGTAGCTCGGTATAGAGAAGAAATTAGAGAAGTTAATCAAAAAAACATGCTCGGTTGCCGAGAAACGACCATATATGGACTAAAAAGCGTGAATGAGGAAGTGCAGGCTGTATAGGAAGTAGTACTGCGCCTGCTCAAATCCAGACTAATGAGCGAAAAATATAAATTGCACTGGATTAAGGAAGGGGTATCTTTATAAGGTACATATAAGTGTGGGAAACATAGTTGATTAACAGAGGTTTTTACACTGCATAGACAATAACAGCTTGGCAACTGTAAATGAATGAAGCCAGATGTGAGGGGATTCTTCCTCAGTCAGGTCTTGGTCTTGTAACATCAAACAGTCGCTGGGTTCTTACAGTGAAATCCCCCGACAGGAAGAAAACACAGTCTAGCTAGTGGTGAAACCTTGCTAATGATGAAATTAGCTAACGAACAGGACGACGAAACTGGAAAATAAGCGGCGACCGTGCACTTTACAGAAACTCGCATTACCTGCCCGGGTTTAACGCAAAAGGAGATAGTATTAATATGACACAGTTAGCTGTCCGTGAGCACATTAGCTTGAGGGCTAGCTGTCTGCATATACACACCGAGACACACACCCAGTTGCTGCTGCCGCTGCTGCTGACACTGACAGTCCCTAACCGTACTCAGCCTCTCCATGACACCCGAGCCCCCTGTCTGCACGGCGGTCCGGTTTGAACAACCTACCCTGTGCCGCAGTCGACAACACACGCCGGTAACCGTCCAGCCATCTCTCCCCAGGTCTCTGCTGTTCAGAAACGGTTGAATTTGATGGATAGCAGGCTGTGTCGGCGGGAGGATCTGGCAAGCCGTTCACAGGCGGAACCCTGAGCCCGCACAGTGCCGTTTCCACTTCCGCACTCGGCTTCTATCAGGCAGGGAGAGGCAAGATGGCGGAGACCGGGTAGAGCGACACAGGCAGGGCTGTGCTGCTGTCAATCACCGAGGAAGGACGGCATCAGTTTACATGAACTCAACCATGAACTCAACAAAGATGTAGTATTGTAATGTTTCCTTGTTAGTATAACCAAATCTGTTTTATTTTATTGAATGTACTATATTTAAGTCATTTGTATTAACTGTGATTGATTGTACAGTGTGTGTTTATTTATTTATTGATAATATGTTGTTATATATAGTCTATGACTGTAACATGGAAAATATACTGTAATTTTCTAATAGGCCTAATATTTTAATAAAAGATAATATAGAGACCTAATGATAATGCTCTATGATATTTCATGTATGTGGATTTACAATAACTTCCATACTTACATGGAATTTATTATTCTGGCTTTGAGAAATTATATATATAATATATCTAATGTAATTATCAAAATTATCTATTAGTTGGTTATATAATAAAAGCAGTATAATAGTAAATAAAAAGGGGAAAATTATGTATATATAAATTGTATCTATATTAATATAAACGTGGATAGATAATGTAAGATAGACTTTATCCTAATTTCTGTGCCAAAATAAATACATTAATACATAAAATCAAAATCACACAAAAAACTATATAAACTCAAAAACCACCAGTCCTCACTCCAGATCAGGTGGTGGCAGTAATCGTCCTTTAAATTTGGATCATGTCGTCTTTGGCAAAACCAAAGAAGAAGCGAAACATAATCCTTGAGAGGACCAACCGGTGCAGGTAAATCATATTATGGTAAATAACGGGTGTTTACGCTATAGATTATGACACACTTTCGGGGTCAGATACGGGGACCACACTGGGGTCCTACAATGGACAACTTGCTGATAGATTTCTGGCACAAACATGAATGTCTTTTTAATTCTTCGGCCGACTCTTACTACGACAAGGATTTGAAGACAAAGCTGTGGACCGAGTTCGCGTTGTCCATAGGAAAGCCTGGTAAGAACATTATGGGGAAAAAGTAGTGTTTTGATGCTGGATTTCGTGTGTGTGGTCTCATTAAACGAATGAAGCTGAAATTATGTCCCATCACTTCTTAAAATGTAATTTAAAACAAATACACCATTGTGAAGAGTGACTTGGGACTGATTTTGTAATGATTTTCAAATAAACCTAAACAATGCACACATAACCCAAAAGCAACTTTGGTGTGTCCCACCTGACTAACTTTGAACATGAACACCAGCATGAAATATTTCCAATAAAATATTTCAGTAATGTAATACTTGTTACACAATGATGTGCCCTTAAATGTGCCCACATTTTTACATGTGCTATTTGTTTTGAAGAAGTTTTTCTTTATTAAAAAGTAGTGTTAACCTATGTCCCACACTTTACATGCAACCCAATCAAACCGATATCCCCCTATTTCACAAATGGAACATTCCATATCAGAATCAGGAAGTAACAGTGTCACATTCTTACTACAAAATGGGCAGGATAAATGTAAGTGTCCTCTCTTTTTAATTTGTTATAGTTTCACAAAACTTTCAGTGTTGCTTGCTGTCGTAAACTTTAATGTTGCAACCCTGTTACCGATATTGTTAGAGTGATTAAATATTACATTATATCTCTGCAATACACAGAAAAATGTGTTTATCCATAGTTAACATGTACCATGTGGTTCCAAGCTAGCTAACCCCTCATTAGTAATAGTGGATATTAGGCTAATTCTGCAAACCTGTTATATGCAACCCTGTTGAATGCAATAACAGGGTTGTCTGCTGTTCAATTTGTCAATGGGGATGAATGTATGTCTATGCATACTATGTGTAAAGTATTTGTGAATAATGGTTAGTATTTGTGGATTCCTAATGTGTTTGTGAACATGATAATGAATGTGTGTGTTTTTGAAAATCTCGAGGCCCAATTTCCCCTCCATCTGTCGAATGATACTGCTGCATCACCTCCTGAAACAAACAGGGTGCAGTTTCTCATTACCTTTATATTAATGGAATACTGAAAATGGAAATTGGCTGACATATTGTTAAATCTTGTACATTTACAGTTTTCACTGCACAAGATATATTTGAAGTTTAAACAGAAGTAGGATCAAGGGTTTTTATGTTTGTGGTTTATTCTTACCTCTTTTTACTCCTATAGTGCTGCTGTTCAGTCACATTTTGCATATTTAACTAAGACACATCTTCACTTCTTGCATGCAGTATCTGATGTTGAGAGAAGATCGAGATCACTCCGGACTCAGTACGGGAGGGTGCTGTGGCATCCAGAGAGAGTCAGCACTGCCCAGCAAAAGATGCTTAGGGAGAAACTTCATTTCTTGAGGCCTTATATAGTTCGCAGGCGAAGTGATTCATATCTGGTAAGTGGAAAGTATTGCAAATAAGCCTGCAGATGCTTCCCTGCGGATCTTTATTGTGGATTTTTATGTTTTCTGTGTACTCTTTTTGCAGGAAGAAAAGTTTGATGACCAGGAAGAGGATGATGAGGAGCTGGAGACTGAAGGAAGTTTTGACCAGGAGATGGGAAGCTCATTTGGTAGCCCACTGGATGCTGATGTGTCTGGGCAAGATCTGAGTGACGAATACCAGTCTGTTTCCTCCACCCCAAATCTTGCTCCCCTGCACTGTCCAAACCCACAGCCTCAAGTCACAGAGGTCATCTCTTTGAGCTGTCCACACCATCACAACGACGAGAGCTCTGACGATCAGCCGACCCAAAGACCTGCACCAAACACACCCAGACACGACTTACTAAACCACTTTGCAGAGGTCATGTTAGCTGATATGCAGCAGATTCAAGACCCTATGGTGCTCATGAGACTTCGCCGAGATATCACCGACCTGGTGTTTAAAGCAGTGGAAGAGGACGTGCAGAGGCAACGTGCTCGAGTGCCGTCTATGCCCGTGCTGGGGGAGAGCACACGGAGCCGCTCCAGGCCCCAACAGTCATGTTCACAGACAGACCTCTCTTGGGGGCAGAGGTTTATGAAGAGAAAGAACAAAGGGTCTGAACTTGGAAGGAGGGTGCAGAGATGGGAGGAGATCAAACACATGAGGAGAGTAGCCAGGAGTCAGTTATTGCAGCCTGTCCAGCAAGACCAAGCACCAGAGGGGGTGACTGAAAATGGAACTGAGGTTATTCTTCAGACTTCTGAGATCAAGAGAGAGACAGAGCCACACACAGTGAAGACTGAGGCTGAAACACTTCCATTGGCCTGAAATCTTAGATACAGAGTTTACTCTCTTCTGTAATACAGTTGACACAGTCAGTAGGTGTAGGTTAGTAAGCTACTTCAGACCTGGAACACTTAAATCAGTTAGTCAGCATTAAATGATAACAGTAGAAAACAGATACTACCAAGTGCTGTTCATAATTTCCCTCTATTCCATACAGAAGTGCTGACACTTTGGAGAGGGAGTCAGATAAAAACCAGGATACAGACGTATGAGAGGACTTAAAGACCCCAAATTACAATACCAAGAACTAGATCTAACAGACTTTTGAGATCTTTGTCTTTTTCACACATAATTCTAGTTTCTAATAAATCTCTGCCTCTCAAAACCATTTCAGACTAATAAATGCCTGCTCTATGTTTACCTTAAGAGTGCTATTAAACACATTGTGCTTTAAACACAAGGCATTGGGCACTGTGTGACCCAACTCAAAGAGATGAAGCTTAATGTTTTGATGTTCTGCTCTTATTAAAGAGAAAATACTTGCCTTCAGACCTGTTTGCTTCTGTCTTCCATGTGTGTGCGGATGGGTCGTCGTTTAGTGGTGTCTGTCACCCTTGCAACAATGTGCATTATTTCTTAGCAATGAAGTCAATAGCACTGCGAAAGAAAATATTGCAGTTCCCACTATTGACCAGCTGATGGCAGTGGGTGCATTTTCTCTCACTGACAACTTGCTTTTAATTCCAGCGAAGTGACCTGCACTAACTGTGAGTTTAAGTCATAGAACCTAGAAACAACACACTTATTCATAGACAAAGTATTGAATGTTCGTTGAAAGTATTGTTATGCATGTATTTATACATCATTTCCCCATACATACACACACTGCCATTTGTAATGTTATACAAATGTATATATTTTTTAAACTATAATGATATGGGTTTATAATTCAGTTGAAGGTTACCCCATATTTCACAGGCTAGGTAAGATAAAGCCAACATATTTATTATTTCCAACAGCTCCTCAATCCTTTAATGGAAATTATTTATTTATTTGCATATTTTCATTAGTAGTTAATCAACTAGTAAGTAACTGTAATTAATTAACTGTTGTGCAGATTATTGCTATTATCAGCTGACATGCACTTTTCTATGGAAAAAGATGTGACTGGTAAAGGCTGAAACGTCTCAGCACCCTCCGCTGTCTTTTTTTACATGTTGTAATTAATGTAAAACTGCAAATATATCAAAATATCTAATGGACACCACACAAATGACAGCTGTCACCACATATTGTATAACATTAGAAATTCCTTTATTTATATAGTATCTTTAAAAACAAGTGTTTACAAAGTGACATAAAAGCACAAACATACAACCGAACCGAAAGAATGTATTATATCTTTAGCTTCATACCAGCTTTTAAATTGTATTTGTCTTTATTTCCTCTTATGGAAAAAAGTTTTTCTTAAGGCATTTTGTTTGCCCGAGCTGCGTGGCTGCGTATGAGGTCCTTCGGATTTTCATTCAGGCAGTGCACAGTGGTCCCTCGAGGGGTCCTGAACACCACACACATTCACACGTGCGCAGTCCACCTTTACCATGGCGGACCTACAGATGAAGCTTCTCCGCAAGAAAATTCAGAAGAGAAATGAAAAGAACAAGGAGCGGAAACTCCTTAAGAAACAGACCGAAGACGAGGAGACCGGTACGTGCTGTAAATAAAAAACACCGTGTTGTTGTTGTTCGTTGTTTTTTGTGTTTCTAAAGCGGTGACAAACTTCAGCTGCTAAGCTAGCTGCGTTAGCTCCACACGGCATGATTTTAATGCCACAACGGTTAAACGTTAACATTAAAAAATTTGGGGTTTCACTCGCAGATATTAATCATACCTGACAATTGGGCATGTCATCGTTGTGTCACGTATCGCTGTCTTTAATAGGCTTCGCAAATATTTAGCGGGGTAGTAATATACATATGTGTGTATATATATGTATATATATATAACGTTTCTTAACACACACAGCACATTGATGGGGACAACAGTAGCCGCAGTCAAACATAAATCAAGTGCAAGGGAGTGATTCTTTAAAAAGGCAGGATATTTCCCATTAAAATCCCTTGATGTTAACTTTACACTGACTTACATAACGGTGGAGAAACGTTTTATATTATGAGGAAGCTTAATCACGACGTACAACAGTTATTCATACATTACCTGGCAGATGTGGTTAATGTGTTATGGTTTAATGTGTTTGTCAGTAAACTCAAACGGGCTGGAAGAGGACTGTTGTGAGAAGCCAGCAGCTGCTTGTAAGGCAGACAGGAAGCCCAAGAAGAAACAGAAAAAGCAGAATGGGGAACCAGTGGAAGGGACCAGCACAGAGAAGACCCTGGCTCAGAAGAAGAAAAAGAAAAAACGGAAGCTGACTGACACAAATGAATCACCAGGTAAGAACTAAAAGCTTCAGCCTACTTGAAATAAACAGCCTTTTTTTGATAGATAAATAAAATTAATGTCCCAATTGCCATTCTAGCTGAGAAGAAGACCAAAACGGTGAAAGAAGACGAAGAAGAGGAGGAAGAGGTGGAGGAAGCAGCAGTGGCAGATGAAGATGAAGATGCTACTGACAAACTAGAGGACGGTGTAGATGATGATGATGAAGATGACGAAGAGGAGGAAACTGGAGAGGGAGATAGCGAAGAGGAAGATCAACCTGAATTACCATCTGGTCTAACAGGTATTAAACAAATAAATGTCTGCTTCCATTGGATCTGAACCTTTAGCAGTTGTATTACTTGTGAGGATCTTCATCAGCTGAATCCAGAAGATAATAAGAAGCAGTTAGACGGACACTGTCATGGCTGGACAGTAGCCTCTGTAGTGAGTTTGCCTCACTGTGCAAGTATGTCTTACAAAAAGTTCACTGTGAGAAGTTCAAAGGTATCAAATGGAAAGGAAAAAAACAGATTATGTATTCATTCTATTTTGACTTTTAAGTCCATTTCCAGAATGCACTTTTCCATAAGTGTTACAACAAAAATATGACTTGGAAAATACAGTTGGACTCGGCCAGGCTGTCACATTGAAGGAAAGGCTCTAGCAGGGTTTGGAAACAATAGGTGACAAATTTTTGTTTTCTGTGTCTGAAAAGACATTGAGAAAAAATGTATCATCTGATACAAGGTTAGTTGGATAGGTCACTTACATTCACAATAGTCATTAAATAAACCACAGTGTCATACAAGTGCAAAATAAGGTTTAAAATCCATCCTTTTATATCATTATTACCCCACTTATTACTGTTCTTAATCAGTGTTTCCTCTCACATACAATGTGGAAAGGATTTAACATAAAACTGTTTGAATGGCAAAAGGTCATTATTTTAACAGATAAAGGAAACCAGCAATGTCCGATAAAGGCCATGTTTACACTTTGAATTGGATTATGCATGCTGATGCATACAATACTGATCATTAGTCTTAACTTTTCACAGTGTTATTACTGTTACATTTTCCCCACTGTCAACTGTGTTTGATTTAATCACGTTTCTTGCCGCATGACATTTAAGAAATCAGTTACTGCAGAAAACGGACAACTAGGTTACAGTAGTAACAGTAGTAACCTTCAGTAGTCAACTTCTGTTTGAACATCTAACATTTTGATTCTTAACTGTTTATTCGACACACATTCACTGAAAACTAATCACTTAATCCAGCATTGTTGCCTTTATGTGTTGCCCTTTCACTGTTTCCATCATGAATGGGGTGTCAACTAAGGCATACAGAGACTCTTGTGGTTGTCTATAGGAGGGGTCACCTGTGATTCTTCTGACAGCTGTAGCTGCAAGGACATGTTTGCTTATCTTTCCTTCTCCAGGAGAATTATTTTTAATTTACAATTTCTTAAATCTGCCTTTAGGAAAGCCTTTCAATTATTATAACTGTCATTAACTGTGTCTTCAGGAGCGTTTGAGGACACGTCGTTCGCTTCTCTTAATGGGTTGGTGAGTGAGAGCACTCTGAATGCAGTGAAGGAGATGGGCTTTGAACACATGACTGAGATTCAGCATAAAAGTATTCGCCCTCTGTTGGAAGGAAGGTGAGTCTGGAGGGAAAACTTTTCTGGATTATTTCAAACTTGAATTGATGTATTATAATGGTATACCAATTTCAAATGTTTTAGCATTAGCAATGTTAATATAATCACAAATTTTGAGATGGCCAGAAGAGGTTATTAAGAGCAGGATCATTTTGTGACTGTCTCTGTTTTGCTGACCTGTAGGGACGTGCTGGCAGCAGCCAGGACAGGCAGTGGTAAAACCTTGGCGTTCCTCATCCCGTCTATAGAGCTCATCAACAAACTCAAGTTCATGCCCAGGAATGGTAATCCTGTTAATTTATCATCAACCCCCCCGTTTCACACCTTTAATGTATGAAACTGTATTGTGTAATCTGAGCTTTGTAAATCTTCATTGTATGAGTCCATACCTAATTGCTTCCTCCTCCTTTTTTTTCAGGCACTGGTGTGGTGATTCTTTCACCCACACGTGAGTTGGCAATGCAAACCTACGGTGTGATGAAGGAGCTGATGACACACCATGTGCACACCTATGGTTTGATCATGGGGGGCAGCAACCGCTCAGCTGAGGCTCAAAAACTGGCCAATGGTGTCAACATCCTGGTGGCCACCCCTGGCCGTCTGCTGGACCACCTTCAGGTGAGCTGGGGGAGTCCTGAAGGGGCTGAGGATGCAGCAACATTACTCCCAGTGTTTTAGAATCAGTACATGTGTAGAAATATGAGTTCAGACACAGGTAGTTCATTATCCAGATATACTTGATGTTATAGAATTGGTTCATCAAACCCAAAGTCACTGTTTTAGTGTGTGTTTCTACTATAAATACATTTTTTATTTTATTTTTTTAACATTTTTGTGTTTGTTTTAATACTTTGAGAATAATATTTTTAAAATGTCTTCGTTGTGTTTTCAGAATACCCCTGGGTTCATGTTCAAGAACCTACAGTGTCTGATTATTGACGAGGCCGACCGTATCTTAGAGGTGGGCTTCGAGGAGGAGCTGAAGCAGATCATCAAACTGCTGCCGAGTATGTGTGTTGTTGTTCTTGTTGTTCTTGTTGGGCTCTTTCCTCTGTGACCGGACAGTTTTTTTTTTTTTTTTTTTTTAATGGTCAAATTTATAAGAGAGTTGTTGACTTTTAGTCCATAATACATCCAAAAATACAAGATCTATTTACAGAATGCAGCTCGCAACTCGGTTTTATCAGACCAACCCTATTTGTTGAGCATTTCAATGTACATATCTCCAATTTATAATACAGGTTTCAAACCCAATCAGGGTTATTCTCTCAGCCTGAATAACGGCTTTTACAGGCTGTTGTACTTCTCATGACCATTAAACTGTGGTCATGGTGAAAAATAGATGGAATACTAAATTGAATAGAGTATGTGTTTACAGTATAAACCATATAACCACTCAAACACTCTGACCCATGGTTCTGTGTCTGACTCTGTGTTTAATGTTTGTTTCCTCCAGAGAAGAGACAGACCATGCTGTTCTCAGCCACTCAGACTCGTAAGGTGGAGGACTTGGCTAGGATATCCCTGAAGAAGGAGCCCCTCTACGTCGGGGTGGATGACAACAAAGACAATGCTACTGTGGATGGCCTGGAGCAGGTACTTAGCACTGTACACCTGTTGTATCAGTGTTGGTCTCAGAGGTCCTTAGCTCCCTAAACTGACATGAAGTAACTTCTCCTGTGTTTCAGGGTTATGTGGTGTGTCCATCAGAGAAGAGGTTCCTGCTGCTCTTCACCTTCCTGAAGAAGAACCGTAAGAAGAAGCTGATGGTCTTCTTCTCTTCTTGTATGTCTGTGAAATTCCACTATGAGCTACTCAACTACATTGACCTACCTGTTATGGCCATCCATGTAAGTGCCACCTCCCAGCAGCCATGAGTTGTACCTGGTGTTCAGATGTCACAGCCTCATCCACAGAGCAAAGCTGATGTAAGACATTTTTCTTCTTATCATTCCGTGTCCTAGGGCAAGCAGAAGCAGACCAAACGTACCACCACCTTCTTCCAGTTCTGCAACGCAGACTCTGGCATCCTGCTGTGTACAGATGTGGCAGCTCGAGGTCTGGACATTCCTGAGGTGGACTGGATTGTCCAGTACGATCCTCCAGATGACCCAAAGGTACTGAGACTACTATAAGATATCTAGAGCTCATTTTGTATACATACTGTGTTTATTTCTAACCTAAAAAAAAGTAAATCACTCAGTTTTAACTGATCCTCAACATCAGATTTATTAGTGTCAATTATTTGGCTCTTTAAGGCTAGATCTTCGGTGTCAATTGATACTTATTGTCACTTTATTTAAGACTTTTGCCAAAGATCATTTTAAGCTTTACTTTCCCTCCACAGGAATACATCCACAGAGTGGGCAGAACAGCCCGAGGCATCAATGGAAGAGGCCACGCCCTCCTCATCCTTCGACCAGAGGAGCTCGGTTTCCTGCGCTTCCTCAAACAGGCCAAGGTAACTATATGTTGTTTAGACACCATCCATTTGTTGCAACAAGCTGTGTATGTTCCATGACTTTAAGTAAGATTTGGTTTCATTCAGTTGGGTCTTCTGTTGTTCAGGTCCCATTGAGCGAGTTTGAGTTTTCCTGGACTAAAATCTCTGATATTCAGTCCCAGGTGAGGAAACGACATCAGCATTTGTAGTTAGAAAATAAAATGCAAAGACAGCATGCTGGCTTTAGTCTAACGTTAAACTGTGTTGTTCCTCAGCTGGAGAAGCTGATTGAGAAGAACTATTACCTCCACAAGTCGGCTCAGGAGGCTTACAAGTCGTATGTACGGGCGTACGACTCGCACTCACTCAAACAGATCTACAGCGTCAGCACCCTCAACCTCCCGATGGTGGCGCTGTCATTCGGCTTCAAAGTTCCTCCATATGTTGATCTGAGTATCCTTTGTAGTGGTTCTACACGAAGTCACATCAAATACTGCACACTGACTGTTGGTTTGGTTGATAATGAATTTAACTTTCTTTTTTTTTTTTAAAAATGCAGTGCAACAACAGTGAAAATGGAAAACACTTTAGTTTACACATACAGTGGAGTTGACATGGAGAACTGCAGTTTTAAGTGGGAAAAATATCAGTATTGTTTTCCTTAACCCCTTCCTCCACAGACGTCCACAGCAGTAAAGGTGTAAAGATACAGAAGCGAGGCGGTGGAGGTGGGTTTGGATACCAGAAGTCCAAGAACGCGCATAAGTCCAAAATCTTTAAGCACGTGAACAAAGGAAGGAGTGACAGGAGACAGTTCTCCCGCTGAACCCTTCAACCGAAGTGACTCCTGGACTGATTCCGCCACTGATGTTGAAGAACCTTTTTTATGAACTTCCTGCTTTGAACAGAACACGTCTCCAATTAAACTGTCTCCCTCAGATGTCTTTTATAAACCCAGTTTTCTTCCCATAAGTTGTAAGAGTATTTTGTAAATGTAAACAAACATCATTGTGGCTGTGTGCTTCTGAAGAAGCTGTGGAATTGTGTCCCATGTGGACCTGATCAACAAGACTCTTAAACGCATCTGTCAGGAATATTAATATATCTTTGAATATATTGTATGGTTCAGTCTTTGACTTAAGACTTTGTAAATTACAATGAAATCACTTGATATCAACCATGTGAGGTGCTGATGTACTAATTTTTATTATGCAAGTCAGGTATTCATCACATTTATGACAGTATCTATACATTCTCTGAACTCCTGTTATTCATCTTCTAAAGCAAATTACAAAGAAAAGCAGCAGGTATACCAACAGATCTGAGAAAATTATGTACATTACAAAGTAAAACGCATCCTTTTTAAGTCAAGTGAATCCAGTAACCAGACGTTGGAGTTTGATTCTGAAGTAGTGAGCTTCAGATGTGTGCCACAGCTTGGATCTAAAAAGGTGTTGAATGAATATAAAATTGTTGAGTACATATAAAATCAGAATGTGTTGCATTGACATCTTTGTATGCGTGGACTGATGTGATGGTGGTTTCTCCCACAGTTTCAGCACTGACCTCAGCAGTAACATGTTCTAAAAAAATCCCTTCATAAAAACAATCAGGTTAAAAAGAGTTTTCCCTTTTAAAAAGAAACCTGCATGGCTCCCATGATCATACTCTCCATACACAGGATAAATTATAAAGTGCTGTTGGGAGCCTGCAAAGTGTCAGCTTGATGTTCAAATTCATTTAGTCAAAACTTTTTCCCCTCATAAAATAAAAAGTTGAGGCTCACTGTAGAAATCCAGAATACATGATTATATTTTACTCTTTTCATCCGTCTTTAGTTCCTCTGAGAACAAACCTCGCTTTAAAAAGGGACATGAGCTGAGCACTAACCATAGTGCCACTCCACATGTGTAACATCTGTTCAGTATTTCCTGGATCTCGTACATCCCAAAGTTTAGAACAAAAGTACAAACAAATCAACACTATGTAGAGGTAATGAGGTACAATAGTGCAACTTCAGACTATCAACACCTGATTTCCCCTTAACAGTTTGAAGGCAAATTCAGTTTCTACAGGATGGTTTAAGAACACTTTCACTTTTTTTCAGAAAAGGAAGAAGAAAAAAAAAAAATCCATCAAACATGGTTCCCTTGTTGCTTCAAAAAGCTCCACAGGTCACTTGAGGGTGATGATTCAACTGTTGATATCACAGCCATGATACTACTGCTACAAGGCTACATCACTCAAGATGACTGCACATCCCATCATGCAGCAGCAGACAAGTTCTGTATTCACTGTGAGCACATTTCCTCTTCCAGTCTTGTTCCCATGACGATCTTGTACCGCAGGTTTGTTACTGCTGCTCATCTGTGGTAAAAAGAGAGATCATTCTTAGATCACAAAACAGAGTGACAGGTAGGCAGACTGTTGTATCTGGTTGAACAAAGTGGAGGCAAAGTAGTTAGATCCAAAAGATGGGTTGAAACAGCTTGTAACCAAACATGTAAACCCAGTGAGGCTGTTGCTCTGTCACTTAGCATCTGACTTGTAAAGCTGCTGTTCCCCTTGCAGGGGTTTAAAGTGCAGCTGTGAGCTAAACCGGACCTAATGTCTTCATAGATACAAGCAACCGCAGCTAAACTGCAGCTAAACCAGATGCATCATGAACTTCAGAGAAACATCAAAATCTGTAACTGTCTGAGCCTCATTTTTAAATTTGACATTTTGCTGTTTATGTTTAATGACTAAACATTTAAATGACACTGACCTACAGACATCATCTTAGACATGACTTTCTTTTACTTGGAGGCTACGGTAATGTTATCTTTACCTCTATCTCTGATCCATGTAAATATAAAAAGAAATAAACGATCCTGAGATGAATTATCAAACAAAATAATATTTTATCCTAAATTCCATCTCCTTTTCATAGTAGCAGCAATCACCAGGCTTTAATATTTTAGTTTATATTACATCCTCTTCTGGACACTGGTTGTGCCGTCGTCTCCTGCATCGATTATTGCAGTTCATTATTTAAATAATTATGGGCTGTAGCAGCAAACACTACATTCAGAGAACATATCTGTAACTCTTTGTTAAGTTCACTTTAAGATCCTTCAAATTTTGTTTGAATCTGTGATCTTCAAACGCGTTTTTCTGCACCAAGGCTTCTAGCAGGTTCAAGCATCCAAACACTGAAGTTCAGCACTTTTTATGTCCAAACTGGTTGGATCTTTCTCATGTTAGCTGCATTTTTGATGCATTTAACATTTGACTTAACTTATTGCTGATTGCACAATATTGTATTCTGACACAATAAAGATCAGAGTAATACAGACCTGTAAACCTCTCTTTAATCTTTCTTCTGTAGTAGAGTTAAGTCTCAGATACAGTGAGCTCTAGTGGTGTTTAAATGATTTCTACAGGACACAGAAACTGGGTTTCTGAGATAGTTACCACTTGATTTTAATCCAGGTTTAAACTTGTCTTAAACTGCAGCTAAACTAATGACAGAGCAACAGTCTCTACTGTCAGCAGGAGGAAAGTGGGAAAAGTAATAAATACAGTAACATGCAAACCCATACAATATAAACAACAGGGCTGAACTGAT
The DNA here is from genome assembly GCF_021018895.1 of Seriola aureovittata. Classification (NCBI taxonomy): domain Eukaryota; kingdom Metazoa; phylum Chordata; class Actinopteri; order Carangiformes; family Carangidae; genus Seriola; species Seriola aureovittata. The sequence goes on from NC_079374.1 coordinate 25,518,098, forward strand.
ACAGAGTTGATTCATTTGATGATAATGTCATCCACAGCTGATAATTTATGGATTTTTTTTTCTTTTTTTTTTTTTACATTTACTGAATTTTTTCAATTAGTATTTTAAGTAATTTAGTTCATTCAAAAACAGAATTATTCACCTTTAACAGGTAAGTTGGATAATTTTTCCTCATAAAGAAGGTGCTGATCCTAAAAGACCCTCATTCATCCGTGTGCACTGATGGAGCGACTGTTTTCAGGGGCTAAAATATCTCCATCACTTATGAAAACTCTGTCAGTCAAACCCTTCCACACACTTTGTTAGTGATGCCTAGAAATGTGACCATGCCACAGTCAACCCCGTCACAATACAAAGAAGTTAGTATCGCAGCACTTCAAAAGTTCACACATGGCATGCAGCAGTAAATGTCGGACCTTATGGGTCCACTCTGGTGGGGGGAGGGGTGGGAGGAACCCCCCAGGGGGCACCATTGATCTTCTTTCCTAAACCTGTCGGTAAATGAGAGAGAGAGCATCCGAGGTGGATCACAGTCACAAACAAGTCACAGATATGTCACTGATAAAACAGGAAACAGCTGGAGTAACTTATGATTTCAGTGTCTCCGTTAAGAAATCAACATTGACGTACCGTTGGAATTGCAGCAGGGCTCTGACGTCTCCCAGTTCATGGCTTTCTGAACGGCCTTCTTCCATCTAGCGAAGCGGAACTCACTCTCTGTGATGAAGACACACACAAACAGGTTCAGGTGATCTGCTGTTGTAACAGTCATGTCCACTAGATGGCAGCAAATCAAACTGAGGTGAGTAGAGTAGTCAGTAGAGAAACTGAGACGCTTCAGTTCCGATTATTTCCTGTATCTGTGTGACGTGGGGTTCTCCACCTCCCCGCCCCTTTAGGAATCCAGCAGCAGGTCTGAGTGTATTCATTCATATGGGCGAAGTGAACAAGATCACAGATTGTCACCGATTCTTTCGCTCCATAGTCACTGAAATAAATATTGGACCCAGTTCTCACAAGCGTCACGTCTTCAGAACATTCTGACGTCAAAATGACATTTTTCAGATCAACAGATCAGGAGAAGATTAACTTTATTGGAGACCTGCCTCTGTGTCAGCGCCATTTATTTTTGATTGGTTTATTTTCAAACCATGGATTAAACTTTAAACCTTAAACAAAACTTTGACTGTCACTGACATGACTTTGTACTGGGCTGATCAGATGTCGTTAGTAGATAAAAAACAGCGGCAAAAAAGGCGCAAATTTGTACTGTATCCGGGTTGTATCATCTGTTGTTGTATTCTTTTGGCGAGGACAAGTAATCCATCAGTAAGTGTTAAAAACGCCCGAGCTTTGTGCAGCAACAGGCTGTAATAACAAGAAAAACAGATCTGTCTTTTCTTTCCCAAAGGATGCAGAGAGGTAAGTCTAGACAGGGACAGATTTTAATATTAGCTACTGTCACATTTCATGCCGGTTGTCTTGGCTTGAGGGAGGGGCTGGGGGACAACGCCCACTTAGGAGAACGGAACTGTGTCCCATTTCATACCACTGCCTGTAATGCGGTATCTTCTGTTAGAGGATCTTTGGTTAGACAGTGTGTGTTTTCTGTCTGGTTCTCTTACCGTCACAGTTGATCTGAGGTTCATATTTCTCAGAGGTAACATGTGGGAGGTGACCAGGGCTCAAGCTCCACACTTCCACCCCCTCTGCTGCCCCCGCTGCCATGGCTGCACCCAGAGCTGTGGTCTCTGACATGCTGGGTCGCACTACAATGACATGAGACGGAGGCACACACGCAGAAACACATTCAAATTTTAAATTAGAAACAAAACTTCTTAACAACCGAGTCCCTGTCCTTAAAATTCAAAATGTCAAAGTGAACATTTAATCATTTCATTTACTGAAAAATGTTTTATGCAGCAGATAAGGGAAACTGTTCCAGATCTAACTGGCCTGGATTCATCTTCCACTTAAACACCTATGATTTGTAAAGTATTCTAATAAACAGAATGCAGCAGTTGTAACTGGTGTCTGCAAATATGGATAAATGTGGACCTTGTTTAGATGTAATGTTCAGGGGAACACAGGTAAGTACACACATGTAAATTTGCGCTCCTCTTACCCCGTTTCTGTGTGTTTGTGTTTAAATGGGACAAAAGTCAGGGAAGACTAAAGGTATAAAGTCCATGTTCAGACTCATGTCAGTGCATACTGACAAAACAGATTTCAAAACTTCATAGTTGTTTGCGCAACAAAACAACTTTTGTGAAGCTGTTTGCTTCACTTGTGACCTTGACACAGATACAATGAAAAGCAAAGTGTTTATTTATGTATATTCTTTGCTGTGTTTCAAGCCTGTATCTTAAATGACAGAAGATAAAAATCATTGATTAATACATATGTATATATTGTATGTCCATGTCTCAGTGTATGAGGGCATGTGTGGGACATGTCTTCTCAGAGTCCTCTTACCTACGGGGATGCAGAGGATGTCGGCTTGCAGCTGCATCAGTAATCTGTTGGACGTCATGCCTCCGTCCACCTGCAGCTGCGTCAGAGGGACGCCGCTGTCCAGGTTCATGGCATCGAGGATCTGACAAACACGTACGTAGCAGTCACTTCAACACAAACTGATAACAGACAATCCCATCACCCCAGCTTCAAGGTAAGAAGAGAGATCACATGTAAAGCAGAGAGGAGATGGTGCTCACCTCTCTGGTCTGAAAACAGACAGCCTCCAGAGCAGCAAAAGCCAAGTGGTTCCTGTTAGTGAACTGAGTGAGACCACAGATGATGCTGGAAACACAGAGAAAGTAAATTCAATTTATTATACTAACTTCAATACTGTCATAACAGCGAGAACTAAGAATCTATACAAGAAGAGAGACATCCTGGAATCAAGTGAGTCTCTTTTTCTCCTTGTTTCAGGGTTAAATAATAGTTGATAGTTCAGATGTTTTAACAGCTGGTGCTCTCACCCTCTTGCACTAGGCTCCCAGTAGGGGGCATAGAGTCCAGAGAAAGCCGGCACAAAGTAACATCCGTACGACGTCCCTGCTGCAGCTGCTAGTATCTCTGGAATGAGAGGATGATGAAGGACAGAGGAAAAGTTGAAGACAAATGTATTTCCTCTACATTATAAACATCACAACGTCTTTAAGATTTTAAAGAAACGTGACTGCATTTGGTCAATCAGTAAGTCCTGAATTTCACATTAGAGCAGGTGAGATGCTGCGGTGTAAATACCGATCTCTGAGGATGACTGCACAATGCCCATGTTGTCCTTCAGCCACCGTACCACTGCCCCTGCGATGGCCACTGAGCCCTGAGGAAGAAAAACATCAGACCCAGATCACAACAAAGAACCGGGATGAATCACAAACTAGGGCGCACACACAAAGGAGGACTGAACTGCAAGGTGGAGCTGAATTTAGGAAAAGAAACTTCTCACACACCTCCAGTGCGTAGCAGGCAGGCTCATCTTTTCCTAGTTTGTATGCCACTGTGGTCAGCAGGCCATGGTCAGACATAACAGGCTAACACAGAGGAAAGAGCATTACACACAAGTAACATCACAACAGAGGACATGATTGAGTTTACAATGTTAATCCTGTGCAGTATTATTCTTGAGCTCAATATCCCACCTTGGTCCCTGTGTTTCTGAGCAGGAAGCAGCCAGTGCCATACCTTCACATGACAAGAACAGACCAAGATTAGAGACCAATGAGTGAATAACTGATGACAAATATTTAACTCTCATTTTCCCATTTTCCACAAAGCTAACAGCTTCTATCTTCAATCTCCAAACCTCCCCTAACTGTCTGTATGATGGGGATTTAAACATGTTTCTCACTAATTTTGACAACTTTAATATTTCTCAGTAACTCTGATGTTGCTGCAGCTCTCTGGACGGACTGTGTTCAGTGAGCGATGGGAAAGCAGCAGCACGTTCAGACCACCAATCCGCAGCCACACAGAGACATACATGAATGTGTGTGTGGTTTACAGGAAGCAGAGTACAGAGAGGGCTTTGCTCTTGTAAAGCAGAGAGTTTACTAGAGTGACTTTGTTCCAGTGTCTTGAAATCAGAGGCAGATTTAGATGCACGTTAATGAGATGACCTCAGCTTGAAAAAGCAAAACAGCTAATTAAGCTAGTAAGACTCGGTTTAGTGCATTATGATGTGCATGCAAAATAACATGTGATGTTATCTAACAACATCTTGCAGCTCTTCCAGCAGGATTCATCTTACTTCCAGAGGAAGTACTTGGCAACACTGATCAAACTGCCTTTAATGTTATGTAATGCTGGAACTCCAACTGCTCGGGCCAAGTGCCATCTTCCATCCATTCAACCACTTAAACAGCACAAAAAAGTGTCAGAACTACTATAGCCTGTAGCTGTAGCGTTCACTGCAGCAGGAAGTGGACTGAAGAAAATGGCAGACTTACGTGTTTTTGGCCTGACCCTCTGTGAAGCACATCTGACCAACCAGAGCAGCCGACTGGTCGCCGAGACACTGAAAGACATGAGGTCACTGTTAGAGGGCTGAATGTTTTGACTATCCATGTATGCATTTACTATATTAGTTGGTCCCGTCACTGACATAATACATAGACCCGTAACCCTGAAACTTAACCATCACAACTGAATGTCTAACCCAAACCCTAAAACCAAGTTTTAACCCGCAAACAGCCATTTAAACTTGTGGGGTCCAGCATTTTGGTCCCCACAAAGCTGTTGGGCCCCTGTTTTTCTGGCCCCACAATTATAGGAAAACAGGCTGACATATGCACCAACACCACATCTGTCATAGGGTAATAACCATCAAGCTGAAGTATTGGTGGTGGAGCTGTAGTGGAAGATTTGTCACTCTGAAAGGTCTGGAGGAAAGCCACATACAAACTTCAGCCTAGCAGCAGCCTCAGCATTAAACAAAGACAGATGTCCCTATTCAAATAAAGTTACATAACATTCAAAAAGCCCTTACCCCAGAGATCGGGACTCCTGCTAGAGAGCTTGATTTCTGGTTAGAGGAAAGAAACAGACATGTTTAGATTCTGGATGACCGCAGGATAACACTGACTCAACTCACCAAACACACAACTAGAGTAAACAAGTGTGTTTACATCTAAAACATTTGAATCAAGCAAGGTGTTAAATATCACAGTTGGCTAATGAGAGACCTCAACAGGACATGTGACTGTTGGGTTATAGGCAAATACCTGTTTGTAGCCAAATTTTCAATAATCATTCCATTATCAATGCAAATGTCAAACATGATGGTCGAGGACTTCCAGTGAATAAACAGGAAAAGATCATCAAAGTGAGGGCAGGGATTTTTATGACCTAATGGGAAACTGATTATGTTACTAAGTACGTCACGGGATGCACACAGGTTATGATGTGAATGTCATCACCTGAACAGCTGCAACATCTTCACACATCATCAGTTAAACACTGACCAACTCTGCAGAAGCACTGTTTGTTTACACGTGTCTATATTTGATTGAATTTGACAGTTTCAGCTCTTCCACTAAAATGTGCTGTTACAACATTAAGATAATACTGCACAGTGAAGCAAGAGTAGTAACATCTAAAGAACCTTTATCCTCTCATACTTTCATTTACTCAGGTATAAAAAGGGTACCATTAAAAGATACAGTAGATATGGAGGATGTGAGTGGAGGCTTCCTAATAGTGAATAACAAATTATATATTCTGAGACAAGACAAAAATAAATCTGAGCCATTACATGAGGAAAATAAACAACAACAAGCTGCCGTGTTGCTGACCTCTGGACCGCAGGGTAAAGTGCATGGTGCATAAAAAAGGTTTAATACCAAATAACAAGAGATAAGATATGAGCATAGACAAACAAAGACATGTGATAAAAGAACCCATGGACTCCTAAAATGGTATTTCATAATACAGTTAGGTGGATTAAAGGCTCATCTATCAGTACAGCATCTGTATCTGTTCTCTAATCACACCACTTGCCGGGTTAACAGGGAATCTTATCAGGTCATGTATCAGGGTGAGACCACAGTTTACATAATCTTAACTGTGAGCCGTTTTCACATATGGGCCGATGGATCTGGACCTGATTCTCTAGACACTGTCCTGAGTCACACATGCAGCACACGGCTACTGGAAATACTCCATTCACTTTGCAGGAGAAATGGTATCATCAACTTGCCAACACATTCACTGTCAATTCTCTGGACAATGACTGCCTCTATTCACTTATAGGCTCAATTGGACATGATACAGACTTTTTGCGTGGAGCTCCTATGGCTAATAACTAGAAAAGTTCAGGGTTGCATGAATCTGTGAAAGCGGCTATCAAACGATCCAGTATTACCAAACAATGCAATGTATGCTCAATAAAAATTTTAACATATCTATGCAGCATGTGGAATAATAGTAAATCACAAATATGTTACATTATGCAACATCAATGCATTAAGCTTGTGCATAAAACTGTGGACAAAACAGTATTCATCTTTAAAAAAAAAAACAACAAAAAAAACAGCCCATTGCCGTCTTGGCTTTTTACACACTTTATCTCATTCTTCATAGATTGTGATTTTTTAAAATCCTCTTAATGAGACTGTCTTCCAGTTTAAACATACTTCTTCTGCCCTGTTCAAAAGGACTAACATTTTCACTGGAAATCCTTTGCAATCTCACCATCTTTTATCACTACATTAACTGTTATTCTGATGACTTACACACTGCATCTTATCAACTTATATGGCCATTACAGTGATTATGATATATCAGGAGACCATTCACTAGAATATTTTATGACTATAGTTATCCTGAGTTTAGAGTTACGGCTCTTGAATGAGCTAAAAGAGACATGTGGGTCAGGTCCATCTCAAAACACAAACAGTATCACAGGAACACAGAACAGACACATGTACATATGAAAACATGCACATACAGTATACAAAGACAAAACTCTGTTTATAAGATCTTACCATGCAGCCGTATATCTCAGAGGAGCTTTTTACTTTGGGGAGGATTTCCATGGGGACGTCAAAGTACCTAAAAGCACAGCAATCAGACATAATGCAGAGGTTATATTGTACAAAAAACACGAGTGACTCTACTGTTTACATGCATGCAACAATTAGCACTTTCAAGACATTAACAGTCTGGAAAGAATCTTTTAACTGAACTGACACAGTTCAGTACAGACTGTGTTTGGGCAGTGGTTTGAATAAGTAGAATAATTTGGAAATGAAACAGGGACTAATTGAAGGGAGTTTGAGTGTGGATGTACTGTAACGTCACCATCACTGTAAGCTGAAAGTTAAAGTTACCCTGTGGGGTATTCTTGTGAACCAACGCAGTCAGTATTCCTCACAGAAACTCACTGTGTGTATCCTCAAGGCCTACCAGATGTATTAAATACAGTAGTTCTGATGGTTCATTATGTATTTTTACATGTGTTTGTTTACCTGCACAGTTCAGGATCCCAGTCCATGGTGTGAATGTTGAAGAGCATGGTGCGACTGGCGTTGGACACATCTGTACAGTGGACCCCTCCCTTCCTGCCCCCCGTCAGGCACTGAGGAAAAATAACAATGGACTAGGTGTAGTGGATTCACATATAAAAATAAATAAATTAATGGGGTGCACTGTTGCAGGTTTTAAACAGATCTTACCCAGATGATCCAGGAGTCCACTGTGCCGAACATGGCTCGCTCGCTCAGCACTGCCTGTCGCACTTCATCCACATTGTCCAGAAGCCAACGCAGCTTCACCGCACTGAAGTAGGTGCTGATGGGAAGGCCTGTCTTGTGCTGGAGGGATGAGGACAGGAGAAATACAGATGAGAGTGTTTGTTAGGTTGACCATGAGAACAATGCTCATTTTTACCAAAGAAAAAACTCAACCAGAAGATACACAAACATCAGAAAGTTGACGACTGACACAGTTCAATTTTACTGAACCCTTGTCACAGGATTCCATTTATTGATATATAGATTATCTACAGTATAGCTGCTTGTGATGTTTGTATTTGTCTTGTAGACAATGCAGCCCGAATCAAAACATCTGAAAAAATTAAAAACAAACAAAAAAAATAACAATGAAGGGGTTGTCCATCATCACTCACCTTGAGGTGGTTCTTGTCTCGGCCGGGAGCTTTGTTGATGAGCCTCTCCACCGTTGACTGTGTGCGCAGGTCCAACCAAACTGCAGACCGGGCAGAGAGCAACGGCTTACACATAGAAAATTCTGTACTTCTCTGATCCAAAAATAAAAGATGTCCATGTGCAACTGTGAAATATTTCAGCAGACTTTAAAATAAGTATTGTGAATGAAGTCAAAATTGCAATGCAATTTGCTCAGACAATTTGACAAAGCCACTTTATTTACCTCCATTCTTAGAGACCTGAAGCAAATGAAAGAAAAACATCACTAACAATTTCAGTAGGATAGGATATTCACAAGCCCCCAGCTAAGCTCCACTGTTTTGTAGTTTTCCCTGGAGCACAAGGGCCTCTATGCGACTGCAAATTGCGGATGGGAAGGCTCTGGCTGTTGTGCTCATGCACCAAACAGCAGCTCAGAGTACCCAGCCTTCGTGGAGTCTCTTGGTGAAGTCCTGGAAATGTCTCCACGTGGGGAGTCTGCAGTTGATGACGCTGAAACCTGGAGGGATATAACTGGGTGGAAAAGTCTGCCTGATCTGAACCGGAGCGGTATTTTGTTATTGGTCTTCTGTTCTAGTCATAGATTAGCCATAGCGAACACCATGTTCGAGCATAAGGTGGTTAATAAATGTAACTGGTACTAGAACACCTTCCATCCACAAAGATAAATGATTGATCAGATCTGTGGCCATATGTCATGTCATGGACATTTGGGTGAAGAGAGGGGCAGAGCTGTCAGCTTATCATGGACCTGGTGTTGAGTTGGATCAGATGGCGTGGAAGGCTGCTGGACACACCTGGGAAACCCAAACATGTACCGAGGGTGAACTCAGCAAGTCAACACATTTTCAGTGGGTGTTTGACTCCACCAAGGTTGTCTCATATCTGATCCTGTTTGTGATATTCAGGATCTCAAGGCACAACCAGGGTAGGTAGAGTGTCCAGTTTGGGAACCTCTGAATTGCATCTTTGCTCTTTGGAGATGATGTGGTGCTGTTGGCTTCATCAGACTTCAGTGTGCACTGGGGCGGTTTGTAGCCGAGTGTAGAACAACCAGTATGAGAGTCAGCACCCCCATTTCTGAGGCCATGGTTCTCTTCATGAAAATGTGGATTGTCCTCTCTGGGTTGAGCCGGATTTGCCCCAAGTGAAAGTATTAGGGGCTCTTGTTCACGAGTGATGGTAAAATAAAGTGCGAGATGGACAGGTGGATTGGTGCGGCGTCAACAATAATGCAGCTGTTGTACCGGACCTTTGTTGTGAAGTGAGAGCTGAGCTTGATCTATGTTCCAACTCTCACCTATGGTCACAAGCTCTGGGTAGTGACCAAAAGAATAAGATTGTGTACACAAGCGGTTGAAACAAGTTTCCTCCGTATGATGTCTGGGCTCAGCCTTAGAGACACGGTGAGGAGCTTGGACGTCTGGAATACCCTGCTAAGCTTGATGCTGCTAGTTGGTCTGTTGATCAACTGGTCAGTCCACCACTTCAGTCCAGACTGAATTATCAACAGGATAGTATTTTGCCTCCTGATTTTGGTGATCCCCTGACCTTTCCTCTAGTACCACCACAAGGTTGACATTTGTGGTTCAGAGTTAACTGTCTTGACAAATCTTGGATGGATTTACGGCTGTCAAGATTATTTTCATTATGGATTAATCTGTTGGTTATTTTTTCAATTAATCTATCAATCACAGTGCACAATGTCAATCACATTTTCCCAAGGTGACATCTTCAAATGTCTTCTTTTGTCCAACCAACAGTCGAAAACACAAAGTTCAGTTTTCAAATCGGAGAAGCTGAAGTATTTGACAGTTTAAGCCAAATATTTGTCAATCCTTAGAAGCAAAACAGACGTTGCACCAATTTCATCTAGATTGTCTCAATATCCTACAAACACAATCTTCCATCATAGTAATTATGATGATTTCAAAATCTCATTTTTTAAACACACGGTGGCTTCAAAGTAGATAACTGGATATTTTTACCTGTTAAAGAATCGCTGTAACCACTAAAAGGCTTACAACCCTCCCCCAACACATTCCATCCAAATAGCAGTCTGAACTGCTTACAGACAAACTAGCCTATCAGGCTAAAACTGAAGGCCTGGGGCGTATGAATGAAAGCCTGTCTTTGCCAGTAATATTAGAACACAAGGAGTGAGAGGGCGGTGACAGCATGTGCTCTGCTCCCACACTGACTCAAAGTCACATGGGGTGGTAGGTGGTGGGACAGGGACAGATATGACACAGGACACTAAAATCTGATGCAACCAAGTCATGTGCTGTGCTGTTTCCCAGATGACATAATCTTACTGGCTCCGTTAAAGATGTTAGGAAGAGGTGTGTGTGTCTGATAGAAGTTTGTACATGAAGACATGTGATGTACTTCATTACAAAGTGTGTCTGAAGGCTCTTAACTGTAACTATTTAGGCAATGATACTTTGTCATTTGGATGTCTAATAGACGTACCAATGGCATTGTAGAGTGGCTCTCCGGTCTCTTTGTCCCACACCAGGGTTGTCTCTCTCTGATTGGTCACTCCCACCGCTAAGAAAACAAACAACAATATAACAACATAAATGTCAATAAAACCCCCACTCCCACCTATTCATCTCCGTTAGGTGCGGTTAACAGTTGGTTTTAGCTTTCTCATCCAGCTACAGGCGTGGGTGTGGTCAACACACATCCACCCCCAGTTAGGGCACACAGTCCTGGATATCAGCGTGTGTATGAGCAGTGTCCCACCTTTTATGTTGGAGACGTCAATGTTAAGTTGACACAGTTTCTCACAAGTCCTCTCCATGCACTCATACACAGACTGCATTATCTCCTTGGGGTCTTCCTCCACCCAGCTGATTGAAAAACACATACAGGAATATAAACACACAAAACCCCTCATGTGTGCACAGACACAAACACATTTCAGTTTTGTACTTGGTCCAGAAAATGTAAACAAAATTATCTATATACAGTGTATTTGTTGATATCTTTTCTCTACACATCACAAGGCTATAATGTATTAGTAAAATGTCTGTGGTGGAAACTGTTGATAGTTCTAATCTTTCTGAGAATGTAAGTTAGGTAGAGTAAATTTAACAGCAGCTCCTGTGGATGATTTGTCATGAGCTAAATGATCACTCTGCTCTTCAGGATATGTGCACAGAGACAAAAACATTCAAGGTTTACATCTAGTTATGGTTTCTATAGCAAAACAAAAAACAACAGTAAAAGAATGCATGGACCTTGGATTTGCTCAATTGTAAGTTGCTTCATTTACAAGCAATATGTGTGATTTACAGAGTATTTCTGACCTAAACAACAACAGGTTGCACCAAATGCTGTACAGCATATGGCCTCTGGTACTTTGTACAGGGTGTTCATCAAACACACTTTAAATGGAGTAGACAGCAACATCTGAATATGTACCAATCAAACCAGCCTTCAAGGGTACAATAAAATAAGAGCTGGACCTTAGACTCAGTTATATTACACATGTCAAAAAAAGAGATTAACCCAGTAAACATGAGGAAGCAACTGTAATCTGCAGTATGGATTTGAACCTCAATTTTTTTTAATATTTCTCTCTGTGCAGTTTATTTTCTGCCCTTTTAAAATTCTGAATCTCAAAATAAGCAAGTAAGCATCCATCTACACTGTATACAAGGAGAATGTGGTATCTTAGCAGCCCAGCATCTAAAAATATTGTATTATAATAAAGGTCCAGGAACTCACCCCTCCTTGGGGAAACTCTGGTTGATTTCTACTTGATGGTGACTGATCAGTTTGGCTGTTTTTGCATTGAACACCTGTGGAGAAACAGAGTTCATAAGAGGCCAAGATTAGGTACACAGCAAGGAAAGTGGCAGAACATGGATTTATCTTTGTAAGACAAAATAGAATTTGGCACAACACTAGAGTGGAGTGATGAGGGGATGATTTATTTTTCCAGTGCTATCTTGTGACACAGACATAGGGTGGAAAGATGGCCATCAGCTCTGGCTGGATTTCATCCAGTACCCAGCAGGAACATCACCCTTGGGTGTTGCCAGGGATAGTAGAAATACACAGTGGCTCTCTATTACAGAGCAGGAAGGAATTAACATGCAGCAGCATATTCGTCATAACCTTCAATCAGACAGAAGTCAGCATTTCTTCTGATTAAGTAATAGGATGAACCTCTCTGTAGCACTACTCTCCTGTCTACACAGTACAGGCCTACAATTCAGATACAGACATTTCAACACAGCATATACTGCACTAGGAAAAACAAGGAAGCAGTAACCTTGAGGAACACATGACCCACAAGCAGTCTTGAACCACACTGCAACTTTTAACTCTTTATGATTCTCTTAAAAAGCCAGCTTGGAAGGCTGATCAGACATGGACATACGCAGGCTACACACTGACACTAACAGAAGAGAGGTAACATTCAGTTGAAGTTACGCAGTTGCACAAGATACAGGATCCTCCCCACACCTTCATGAGGACAGACCGTATGACTAGTTAAAGTGTAACCTCTGACGCTGTTTTAGTTCAAAACTGCACCACAAACATCCAAAGTCTATTTCAAGTTTTGTTACTCACTCCAGCTGTGTGGAGCAGTCTGTTGCTTATGGTGCTCAAACTACATTCTGAAAAACTGCTTTCTCCTTCCAAATGAAATGACAGTTTCTCAACATCACCCATAGACCTCACTCAAACAGTTTCCCTGTCAAACCATCTCAGTTTTGGCACAGAAAGCAGCTTATCTCCAAACATCAGCAAAAGACAGGAAAACTAGTCAGTGTGTTGACAGGAGGCAAAAATTTTATTCTGACTTCCACCGTCTCAGATCAGATACTTCATTGCTCAAGTGAAGTGACAAATCAAATACAAAAGAACCACAGTTTACTGACGTCACATTACAGGATTGCTCAAAAAGATTACAAAATTTAAACAATTCAGCATGCAGACGTGACTGACAGTAGGTGTGTGTAAGTGTGTGAGCATGGACAGGAAGTGGACACAATAAACTTCAAATGTATGGGGAGAGGAAATAAAGACTAATTCAGTTATCCTGAAACAAATATGACCTGAGCCTGTGACAAATGTCAGGGGTTAACTCACTGTTGTAAGTTTTTAATCATCACCGTTGGTGGTGTCACTGTATTTAGACTGCATAGGTTAGCTAAAAGTCAAGATCATCTTTCTGACACTATCATATATTTTTTTAAATATTAGGGACGGTTTATGAAATTGCAGGTAATTTGTTGCGAAACAGATTGGAGGAGCTTCAGTTACGTTGAGCAATTATTTTAACATTGATAAATGCTTAATCATCATCGTCATCATCATCATCATCATTGTCATCTATGACAAAAGACACATTAATTTTTCATAGCATGGGCGGAGTTGCAAAGAAGCTCAAACACAGCTTTCTTAGGTTAAAGTTTAACTTCTGGTCAGAATCTAATCTGTGCTTGACCTACGTGTCAGCAGATAAACTTTCAGCCAGGGGCCCCACAAACAGTCAAAGGCCCTTTGGAAAGAGCTGGTCTCTAATTAAGAAAACATCCAGAGCAAAGTGATGGCACCTAGGTGCTGCGAACATCCATACTTTCTGACCATGTACTTTCAAAGTATTTTAAGCATGATGAAAAAGATGGAGGTGAAGATGGAAAATGCACCTTTGAGCATTTCTCAGTGGATCATGGTTGGTTGGTTACAAACATTACTGATGTAAACAAATCTGGGATATAAACAGCTTATATATTTTGTTGAAAAGCTGATATATTTTACAATAACCTTTAACCAGATCTACTGAGGTGTCTGAAATCCTTTCTATCTGTTTTGTGCCAAGACTCTTCCAGCTGACCTACTTGAGGACTTTATTCACAACGGACCACTGAACAGGATTCATTTTGTTCAACAGCAAAAATAAACAGAAAAATCTGATGCGTTTCCTCGCAGCGCAAAGATAACCTTTAAAGTCATATTTGTAGCATGAACACATATAAGAGAGAATGTACATAGAGAAGGACTGGGATGATATTATGGAAATGAGGCTCTTTGCTGGTGAATAGTATGACATAGACAAAACAATGGAGAATTTCACAAGGCTGCAGCCTGCATTTAAGTTAATTTGCTTTAAAGTGGCTTTAATGAGGCTTTGTTGTCTTTTTTTTAACTATCATCCAATATGAAAAAAAAAATAGATTGGCATTTCAATAATCATTTCAGTGTTTGTAAACAATACCCATGTGATCAACATTTCATCACCACTGCAAATCACTTCATCACCACTGCAATGCATTGTTATAATGTTAACTTATATTGTAACATAGTGAGTTGCTGTGACAGGGGAGTCAATTTGTCTAGAATAAACTGCAGTGTACAGTTGTACTGTAGATCGCATTGTCTATATTGCCAGCAAAACAATAATTTCATGAAATAAACAAAGTAAATGTTAATGTAAATAAATTTAAATACTTTAATCTGTGTTTAATTGAACCAGTTTTTCATTATTTGTATTATCTTTGAGGAAATGACTATACAATTCTGTTTTTTGTTTGACAATTAGTTGAAAAAGGCAATTTTATTATTATATTTTATCATGTAATGTCTAGTTTTCATTACTAATATACACGTTTTGGTGATATAAAATTAGGAGAATAGAATTTGCTACTGAAAATGCAGTTAAACCTAACATGGTAAACTTTAACATAAGCTATTCTCATGCAATGTGCTCGTTTACCAGTAGTGGCGCTTCCACGGACGAGGTTCAGGGTTTATAACTTAATTCGCTCATGAAATGTCTTTTATTTGTAGTATAAATTAATAAAAGCAAAAGTTGAGGACTAAAACAGAATGACGACACAGCACTCTGTTAGTTAGCGTCGCTGTGTGTAGCTGTAAGCTAACTAACCGTGCGTTATTTACGTTACCGTAAACTCTAATTTCAACGTCTAAGAAGTGTTTTTTCTTAATTTCTTATCAACTATTCGTTAAAATAAAAAAGCACACGTCAAATTAAAGTAAAAACGCAGACGTTTCCTGAATAAAGACCGCTCAGTCTGTGTGACTTGTACGTTAACGTGTAGTCGACTCCACCAGGTCACTCACCAGAAACCTCGTTGAGCTCGTGCCCTGGTCAATCGCAGCTACCAGCGGATCCATCCTAGTTTCTTCTTATGACGGTTAAAACACTTAGGACAAGACCTTAAACACAATCGGCTGCTGGCTCTGAGGACTATGAGGCTCGCTAGGCTCGCTGGGCTCCCCGGCACGAGTGGTTTGTTTTTTTTCCCCTTGAATACCAGCTACGATTCCGCCTGAAGGATAGGACAACAGGGTGAGTAGACCCTCTGGATCAAGTAAAAGGATGTATAGGAACCGGTCCCGACCGACCCAACCATTGGCTGCTCCACAGAAGGCGTCGGCCACGCTTCGTCCAATCAGATTTGGGGGCACGTTCTCACAGGAAAAGATCCCGAGGTCGCAGACGCGAGGAAGAAATCCACCCTAAGACAGAATCCGTACTGTGTGTTTGAACAGTCTCTTCCTATGGTTTGTTTGTTTGTTTGTTTGTTTGTTTGTTTGTTTGTTTGTTTGTTTGTTTGTTTGTTTGTTTGTTTGTTTGTTTGTTTGTTTTGTCAGCAGGATACATTCATAGATTCACTATTTTCATACAGAAAAATTACTGTTCTTGTAAACTCATAGTCTAAGTAGTTGAAAGGTATTCAAATCATAGACCATTTATACCTTCCAGTTTTTTTATTTGAGTGTGGAAAGTCTCTCCTTGACATTTCCGGTTTTAATTCATTTTTTCTTTTTCCAAATCTTTTATATTGTTTTTATATATGGAAAAATAGAATCGAATATATATATAAATGGACAAAAAAATGAAAGAAGGAAAAAGGGGAAATTTAGAAAGGTACAGTAACTGTATACTATAATTGTTTTAGAATGCTTCAACATAGTAAAGAGGAGGAAGAAGTAGGAAGTACACTTAAGTACACTATTTATATGTAGCCTATATACCTGAACATTTCCTCCCTGGTTGACTAAAACATATTAAACTCTCACGTCCAGACAGTGAAATATTCCATTATGATATATAATATACAAAAAAAGGAGCATTTTTGTCAGAACACAGAAAAGTGTGCAAATGTCAAAGCCACGGAGCAGCAGCTGACACTGTCTCAGGTACATGGGCTTAGGGTTAAGTCTTGCATATCGCCTCCCATCCCTCAAGAATGGGTTGCCAAATCTTATGAAAAACATTTTCTTTGGTGATGAGGCGTTTCTTAATTCATTTTAGTATATAATACGTTTTCAATCAGCTTGAGTAAGTGCATTTAGAGATTTTCTGAGCTCTATAAATCAGTGGTCTTACCTACAAGTATAAAAACTAGAGCCAGTAATTTGAAAGCGTTTTGCAAAGTAGTTAGTTTCAAGTTAGTTTCTGTGTGAGGCACAGATAAGATAAACCTCAGTCATCTGCTCAACTTGCACAATCCGTGGTGACCTAAACTGCAAAATGACAGTGTACCGATATAAGATTATTGATTATTTTAAAAACTACATTCGCTGAAATCATTAAATGTATTTATGTAAGAGGGTATGGCTGTAAAACATTTGGGGTTCAATTATCACTATTTATTCATATTTGTTTCAAAGTTTTTGAAATGGGACCTGCATAGTGACACTGAGATCACATTTAAAGTCACGGAAGGGATTTTGTATTTGTTCATTCAAATTTTTGCCATTCCTCACCTTAGTATCATTTTGTGTGTTCCCTGTCAACCAGTCACTGAGTGTTACTGAAACTCCTGTTTAGGATTTGAGAAGCAGAAAGCAGATAAAACAAGCTGCAAAGTTTCTGTCAGGAAGGTCAAGTAGAAAGAAATCTACAATACAGCAACTGTATGACTCAGGGTTTTAGGCTTGCAGTCCAAACTGAAACTAAACCAAAGCTCAGGAAGTGCAGGTTTAGGTTCACTGATTTAAACTCAGCTGTACATTTAATTTTATTTTTATTCCAGAAACCATAGAATCATTCATTTAGGTACTTTGCATGTGTAATTCCTTTTCTTTATGTGAAATATGAATGATGGATAAACTCCATTCAGCAGCTTCATTTTCAGGGTCCTATCGTCTATGCTGGCCCATTGTCACACTGTGATGGCTTACTGGGACACATGGGCAGAACAGTGAATGTTAATGTGAATGTTAATTAAAACGTGTGATTTTCACAAATACACAGTAACTAAACCAGCCCAGGACCAAAAGATGAGTTGTGCTTTTAGCACCTTCTTCTATATATGTGTCTCTCTCTTTTGTTTTACACACTTTCTATTGTACACACAAATACTTGTGTATACTGTGTCCTGTTATGTCACAGTCATGGTGTTTATTTTGTCTCATATGCACAGACACACACATACTGTACACATGCCGCTGCTCTGTCTGCACACATTCTGACTTAAAAGCACAGGTGAAACTAATTTCATTAACAATGACGGTGAATGTTTCATGTCGTCAGTTACACCTGTGCTTCTCCTGCTTTGACATGTCTGCTGTGGAAAAGAAAAAGCTCTGTTGGTGCTGCAGCTGTTGCAGCAGCTCCCTCTCTGCGGGCAGGGTGAAGGAGTTTGGAGCCTTCTCTTCTTTCAGTCAGATGCGTCTCCTACTGTGGTGATAATAAAGGGCCTAAAGCCTAAATATAGTCCAGATCTTTATTTGGCTTTATGAGTTATCTCTGCTGTGGAGGGGCAGATTGATGATCCTCTCACCGTAGACCTGGACAGCTAACAGCTAATTATCATGGTTGTAAGCCTTGGGGGAATCCTTTTACTCAAAATGGTGAAACTGGTCGGCTGTTGCACAACTCTTTGAGCCATTTGCTATGCTAATGCTATTTACCCTCACTTGCATTGCTAGCTGGATTTTTTAAGATCTAAAAAGCCTAGACAGCTTTTCATTCAGGCAAGAACTGAAGGCTGGAGCACCAACCCCTGACAGAGGGCCAAACACCCACTTCTCTTTTGTCCTCTTGAGACACAAAAGCTCTTCTCAAGCTACTGAAAAAGCTGAAACATCATACCGAAACTTAGTGATTATATTTTAAATATCTTGTAATAAATTTCCTCTTTCTAACTTGGAAACTTGGTACTAACAAGAAATTAGGGCAAACAGGGCAGATGGATGCTGTTTAGAACAGAACTAAATGTAACCGAAAGAGGACTCAGAGTTGCAACTATCTAAAGGAAAACCAAAATGAAAATAAAACCTAACGACTGAAAAAAAGTTTTCCAGGTGTGTGGTCAGTTCTACTTTTAATTCAACAATTAACATAATCCATCAACAACTACAGGAGGTAAACTGGCGAGCTGTGGATATTGCTGCGTTTCAATTTTACTGGTAAAATCAAAATGTTCGAGTCAGAAATTTCAACTGGAACATCCCCTGAATTTGTGTTCCTGGCTGGGAAATAAGGAAGGAATCTCACCAACCTCAACCTCAAAATCCAAGATGGCTGCTCTGCACATCAACAGAAGTGAAACCTGTGGTAATTTACATTTAATTAGCAATTAGCACTTCTGTCCAAGTTCAATCGGTCGACATGTTGTTACGGTGTTTGTATGTGCAAAATACCGCACAATGTGTTGTTACCAAGTGGTATTGCTAACAATAACAACATGTAGCACCAACAATTACAAGCTTCCAACTTCCTGTACTAACACGCATTCAAATCTGGTGTTACGTCATTACCAGCCCTAACTTTGACAGTAACTTCAACGCAACATATTAACCGGGCTGAGTGACAGGCTGGCCACACTTTTATACTCTCTGTCTTAAATTGCATCTGGTTGATTGGTGGACTGGACTGGGTGGCGCTGCAATCAGGACTCAGCCTGCAAGGAAAATGGAGACGTCTCCTGCAGCTGCAGCCAATCACGCCTCAGGGACCACACATCTGAATTAGTATACACACTGTTTTATGTTTTTATCATTTTCTCTATGATGACGCAGCTGTTGGAGCACTTTGTCACTACTTTTACATAAATGGCAGTAAAAGTAAAATTTATTCTTAGTGTTATTTACCATAACCATTTATGGTACAAGATAATTGGTAAAGCTTTCTAAAGGTCACATAGATATCAAAGCCAGACCATTAAGAGCTTTAGAAAAACAGCGCACCCTGCTGGTTTGACAGGTCTCTCACAGGTTAGTGTTGCCCGACAGGTTTTAGAAAGAAAACGTTTTTAAACCACAGAAATTTGCTAACAGCCATTATTCATTTGTTTGTTTTTTTTATTTGTTATAAACTGTTAATTATATATTGATTATGTATTAATGTGCAGAAATTACTAAGAAATAACAGTCAAGTAAAACCAGTATAATGACAAGTTGTAGTAGTGTAATTACTGGGAGTTACTGTAAGATGTTGGGTAATTACAGAGTAAAATTGAAGCAATTGAAGCTATAGCATTAATATCCCTTATTACACTGTGAAATTGGCTGTTAGCAGGTAATACCAAGTCTCATATTTTCACCAACAGCATGTCAACACTGTTGTTGCCCGAAATAAACGCAGCAGTCAGCTTCCTCCCCAACAGCCAAGTACTTTCAGTGTAATGAACCTGGTGTATTTGTAAATTCCACACTCTGACCTTCCAATAAGAGTGGTAGCCACTGTAACAGTTGTTCACCTAAAGTGAACGGTAGCTGTGGCAACTGCTGGAAATGTCACTGTAGTAAACCCATAATTATCTTTCCAAGTCTAACATCTCCTGTCACTTCTGTACTGATGATTCACAGCTTTACCTCACACTAAAATCTAGGGATTCAAGGACATTTAAGGCTGGATGGCAACTAACTAAACTAAATATGTGCTGTATATATCCTGCTATAATCAGATTAATCACACTGCATTTCTCACACACTTTCCTTATGCATTTCTTGCAGAAAATACACGAAGATTAGTACATTTACTTCATGTTGCAGTTTTTCTCAGACAGTAATTAAACACAGAATTACAGCCGCTTTCACTCTGCAGAAAGTAATAATTCAAAATTATGTAAAGTGAATGAGTCAATGGCAACACCACAAGTGGAGAATACAATCAGTTGCCAGGTCATTAGGTACACTTAGCTAAAACTGTAACTGAGTAAACTGTATTGTTATTCTGACGGTTGTTTGTGTTATTTTGTCCACCCTTTTCTTTTCAATTATACTAACTAGAACACCTCTCAGAATAACGCAGTCCAGTTCAACAGCAGCACAAACTACACCCTGTAAAAATACAGCTGACTCAACACCTCTCAGTTTGGTGGAACATATTTCAGTGTAGTGGGTTTGTCAATAAAACCTCAGATCTTTGACTGTATTATTCAAATTTTCTCCATGACAACTGAGTAGCCCCATCTGCTGAATTTGTGAGTTATGGGCAAAAACGTGTTTAGTGAGGTCACTGCAACCTTGTCCATCAAAATCTAATCAGTTCATCCTTAAGTTTACGTGAACATTTGTACCAAATTAAAAGGGATTCCCAGGAGGAGTTCTCAAGATGTTGTTTTCACAATGCCAAAACCATGTTTTGTGAGGTCACCATGGCATAAATACAATATTTTATTATTGAAACTTTTCATTGTGAGGTCCAGTACCAGCAGATTACATCACATACAGCATGCACCAAAACTACAGCACAGACTGCTCAGAACAACATACAGAATTTACATAAACAAGTCAAGTCCATGTTCTGTTGGTTCAAATTCATTTCAATCGATATAAAGTTATATAATCTTTAGATAAGATGAACGGGGTTTGCCTGTGTTCAGTTCTTTAATGTGTCGTCCACCACAGTTCAGTGTGTGTCTGGTCTGGAGGACTCAGCCTCTGTGTGGCTGTCAGCTGAGCTCTGAGCTCCCACAGACGAGTCCTTGCTCTTTGCTGCGTTCTCACTCTGAGCTCGGTTCTGCTTCTCCCTCTCCAGAGCCTTCTCCATCTCTGTGTAGTAGTCCAGAGCCTTCCGCACTGGGTCGATGATGTGATGCTGCAGAATTGATACATGATAAATAAACTCTCTCTCTCAGCCTTGATTTACTACGTGTCCCTTAGTGACATCACAAATATTACCTCCAGGCAGGGGAAGAGGTTGGCCAGTTCGATGAAGAGAGGCAGGAGGACAAATCTGATGAAGCCTGTCTGGGATGAAGGTTTTGTTACTTTGTCCCGATCCATGAAGGGGGTCACTGGAAGACCCTCAAGCTTCTCCACATCACTCTGAGGACAGATAGATGGAGCAGCTGGAATTAAAGCTTATAGGACCAACATCTGTAACTTCTGACTTTACTTTGTTAAAAAATATTGCTACTAGACACATTACAATAAATATTACATACAGTAAATACTGATCATGGCAGGAAAAATGAAATAATCCATCATATTGTTGAAACTGATATTCAGGCATCAGTACCTGGTTGTAGAACTCCTGTAGAAGGCAGTCCAGCCAGGGCTCAGCCACCTCCATGGGCCGCGCCTCGTTGGATATATCACTCACTTTGATCAGGATCATCATCAGCTGCAGACACAAGAAGGTGTCACAAAACATCATCATCAGTTAACTAGTACCAGGAGGAGACAACCAGTGGCGATCCTAGACTCTGAGGGCAAAGAAGCCCATCAAAGCCCATGGAAGAACCCCAAAAGCCACACGGTTTTACACTGTCATAAAGATAAAGTTATAAAGATACATATTACAGCATGATATTATCCATTTAAGCATAGGAAACAACTTCCACTACTGCTCCTACTAAAGGTTATTACAATAAGGTCCTTTCATTAATTCAATACAAAGATACAAATACAAAAGAATAACATGAAAACATGAAATTCTTCACGCATGTGCCCACTCATCATAATGCCACAGTGTCATGCCGGGTTTACGTGTGCAGTCCTCTTACCACATCTTTGTGATCCTTGTTGGTGAAGTCAAAAACAGGCAGGATGGACTTGAACTTATTGAGAATCTCATTGTGTCTCGTCATGTCAGTGGCCAGAATGCATCTGCAATTACAACAGAATAAAATGCAAACTGCATAATGTTGAGTTATTGTAACATTAGAAACTGTGCAGGCTGAGAGAATGAGAGAGAGAGGATCTTACTTGATGATTCCCTCTCTGATCCGTTTGTACTGATCCATGGACAGATTTCTAAAGACGTTGTTCTCTGTCTGCACAACAGAAAATCCCTCTGTCATTTTGACATTCTTCTAAATGGATGTTTCATTCACAGACGCTATGTTTTCATCCTCACCTTCTCCAGTATCTCAAAAGCTACAGCGCAGTGATGGTTCTCCAGGGGAGAGATGTCGTTGTAGCGAAGAGCGAGTTCAGTCCGAGCGTTTATCTGAAAGTGGACAGCCATCAGGTCAAATGCAACAGTATGCTGTACATAAAGTAAATAAGTTTCAGTACAGTGTGTTTTAGCTGATATAACTGGCCAAATATATAAGTAGTAGTATTTTATTCAGTCATCACAAATAATGCAGTACATTTAAACTATATATACAGTAAAAACAAAGTCAGCAGTCTATGTATTAAGTACTTACTGAAAAGGAAAATTACACATATTTTGAATGAAAGCTAGCATGAATGAATGAATGTTCCATAATATAAACCCACCAATAGAAACACATCTCCTTTTAATCTCTTTTTTTTTATCTTTTTGCACAATAAATTTACAAATACCTCTCTGATCATATTTGCTTTTCTGTATTGAAAACAACCTTTGTACTCAGTGTGGAAGTGACTGAACATTATTTGAATTATTTTATAATAATATAGTAAATCATTACATTTCATAGCATGGGAATTTAGAAAGAATGGATTATATTTCATAGTAACCAGTCTTATTAATAACACATATGGCTCGTTTTTGTTTGAAAGCCCCCACACTTCCACATTACATTGTTACAATGTTTGTCCACTAGACGGCATAAGATAGAACACATCTCGGTCAGACTTATTTCATAACTAAAGTTAAAGGAGCAGTGCATGTATTCTTCCTGTCTATATCAGCTGTGAAAAGATCCTTTTACACTTATTTCAATAAAAGTCCTTGTTCTGTGTGGAGCTAATATGAGACTTCAGCAGTCTGAGAGACACAGTCTTATCATTAAATGTCAAATCCCTGCTTTGTGTTGCTGCTCGGTCTGTGGAAAAATAAACAGGGGATTTCTTTTACCTGATAGGCGTTGTTGTATCCTGTGTGGTCCAGGTCGTGGCAAACTGCAGAGGTCAGCATGATCAGCAGGTCGATGGTGTCCATCTTACTCCTCAGGTCAGTCAGCCAGATCAAACCGTACATCTGTTCACAGATGTGGAAACAGGGAAGGGCAGAATGTGAAATGGAAATGTTCTGTTGTACATAACTTAGAAAAAGAGAGTTGGTATCTTCTCTAGGGTAAAGCTACATCCATCATTTTTTTTTTGTCCAGATGGAGGAAGTGGAACAAGCCATAAACACAATGTTTACATATTATCACCGTATAAAGTTATCATGTTAGCATTTTAGCAAACAATGTAATGAATGTAATTCCAACAATTCACTGTCCTCTCAGCTCTGTATTGATCTCCACTAAATCCTGAAGGAAATGTCTTAACTTCTCTCGCAGCTAAATGCTCCAGGATGTTCACCAGCTACATTCTTTGTCTGTCTGCTCCTTGGGTCTGGCTTTGACCACAGGGTTTTACTTTGAAAACAGCTGGAAACAGCTGGAAATGAGGTTGTGAGTAGTGAGTGAATCAATCAGTAGGTCTTGTGGTTGTGGGCCATAAAACACAATCAATGCGCTGAAACATCTGATGCATTGTTATCGATTATAGCTGCTGTGAAGAATTGAACATTTGTGCATCAGAAACATGTGAAAAATGCCTCAGATGAGATTTCAAACCACCAGGTGTCCTCCTTCATGGATGTGTTGAGACGACTGCTGAGCGTCCAGAGGCAGTGAGTCATCTGTCTGCCCTGAGGGCTAAATGTCCTTCACCAATTAGCCTTCAAGGTGATGGCATGATTGCCCCATTTCATAATTACGGACACAATTGGGCTCTCTATGATTTGCCCTGATAAGACTTCACTCAAACACACACACACAGATACACACACGCACACACACACGCACTCACACTCACACTCACACTTACCATCTGGGTAACACAGAAGCAGTGTTTGAAGTTGTGGAAAGGGATGTTGTTGTATCTGCGGTAGACCTCAAACAGGAACTGCTGCAGAACTTCAGGCTCGATGTTGAAGGTCGCTATGAAATCTAGATCTGTGTACATGACCTGCAGGAGCACCATGATCTCTGCGTCCTCCCACTGCCTGGACACACACACACACACACACACACACACACACACACACACACACACACACACACGCATGCACGCACGCACGCACGCACACGCACGCACGCACACACACACATACACACACGCACACACGCACGCACACACACACGCACGCACGCACACACACATACACACACACACACACACACACACACACACACACACACACAATATACTGTAAATGTATAATTAATAGATACATATTTATCAATCTTGATGTTTTTTATTGTTCTTTTTTTACTGTTGTTGTTTACTTGGCTAGATCATATTTTGTTGTCGTGGCAACAGTGCTTTTCAAACTTCCAACAGAACACCTTTGATCTGAATTCTGAAGAGACAGAGTGTGACATCACACTCTATGATGAACATGGATCTTTGAAGCAGCTGATTGTTCAGTCAGTAGTTTCTCTGCCAACGTTGACAGAAGCCACAACAGGAAAACACACAAACTAAGAAGAGAAGAAGAATGGACGCCAAGCCACACAATCAGCTGGATGCCTCAATGAACGAGGTCACATTCAGCGAGCTGATGAAGGAGAACGCTCTTCTGAAACAGCAGCTGATGGACGCTCGGCTGAAGCAGCAGATGTGTCACTGCAGACTGGCAGCTGCTCAGAGGAAGATCCTGGACCTGACGGCTCAGCTGGAAGAGAAGGAGCAACATGCCAACACAAAGGCTCCTACAGAGAGGGACGTCTCTGAGCTGACTCAGCAGCTGCAGAGGGCTCATGAGGATCTGGAGACCTGCACCACCAGACTCCAGACCATCAACAACCCTGAGGATGGAGGAGAAGAAGAGCAGCAGCAGAAGATCCAGGCTCTGAAGAAAGGCATCATGGATCTCAGTGTCAAACTGCAGAAGGATCAGGTCACTGTGATGAAGAAGGCCATCAGGCTTGTTCCCTGCAGCACTCAGGATCAATCTGAGTCTGCACAGGCTCAGGAGGTGGAGAAGGTCAACCTCCACCTGCAGAAACTCCAGACAGAGCTGCTGCAGCAGGCCCTGAGTCTGAGGATTGCTGCCAAAGACAAGAAAGCTCCGTCAAAGTTCCAGTGGTTCAGAACCCACAGGGACCAGGAGCAGCAGACGGACCAGGACGTCAGAGAGGAGGCTGCAGGAAGCCAGAAAACACAAGCTCCTCTCAGTGAGATCCAGCAGCTCAGAGAAAAGCTGGCTGCTGAAGAGGCCCTGAGGTCACAGGCGGAGACAGTGACCCTGCACATGAAGGTGGAGCTGCAGAAGAAGACCTTTGCTGCGCAAGAGGCTCAATCACAAGTGGATCACCTGAAAAAAGATCTGCTGAGGACCACAGAGGAAGCTTGGGAGGAGACAGGAAGACTAAAGGCCTCCTACTTGTCTCAGCTGGAGCATCTGAGAAAGGTGAACGCTGAAGCTGCCGCCTCCCAGTACAAAGCAGAGGAGCGGCTGCAGCTCGGTCTGGAACAGTGGCAGGAGGAGAGAGCTTCTCTCCAGGCTTCAGCCCAGAAGCTCCAGATCATCCTGAGGGAGAAGCAGCAGGAGTGGGTTGAGAAGGAGAGCGACATGGCCGCCATGCTGGACGCTCTGGAGAGCCGCATCAAGGCCAAGAAGAAGAACCGCTGGTTGTCCAGGCTCTTCGGACACTCTGGCTCCAAATGAGGGACATCTTTATTGGAGGGGGGGTCTTGTGTTTGTCTCGTAACCCACGCGCATGACAACCAGGAGCGTGCACGTGACACGAGCGCGCACGACAGGTGCTGCGAGCAGAAAACTCGTTCTGGTGAGGACTGGTTTCTGCTCCTCGAGCACCAACGCAACCCTGAGAGCATGGAGTCACATCTCCATGGTAACTGGGCTGCATGTGAGCACTCACCTGCACGCACCTGGTCTTCAGTGTACGACCTGAGACTAACCAAACACCCCCATCACCCCCCCCATTCCTCTGACTTTACCTCCACCTCTCTCCCCCTTCATCTGACTCTACCCTCCCTCTCTCCCCTTTTCCCCTCCCTCTCTCCCCCTCACCCTGACTCTACCCGCTTCCTCTCTCCCCCTTCCCCCTCCCTCTCTCCCCTTTCCCCCTCCCTCTCTCCCCCCTTACCCAGACTCTACCTGCTCCCTCTCTCCCCTTTCCCCCTCCCTTTTTCCCCCCTTACCCTGACTCTACCCGCTCCCTCTCTCCCCCTACCCCCTCCCTCTCTCCCCTTTCCTCTGACTCTACCCGCTCCCTCTCTCCCCTTTCCTCTGACTCTACCCCCCCCCCCCCCCCCCCCCTGTCCACCATGAGCCTGGTGGTCTGCTCAAGGTTTCTTCCTGTAACAGGGAGTTGTTCCTTGCCGCCTTCACTCAGTTCTTGCTCATGGTGGAATTGTTGGGTCTGACTTCTTTTATAATTTTGCTCCATGTAAATTAAATCTATTTGGAGTAAACTTGAAAAAAACATCCAGTCATTTCTTATGCATAACAACTTATTACAGTATGGCTGCGTTCAAAGGAGCAGATAGTTTTCTGTTGTCTACTTCCTCCAAATGAAAACCATTTCCAAAACTGGACTTTTCCAAAGAGCCGTCCAGACTGGTAAAATCTAAAACCAGCAGTCCAGATCCAGCTAGTGAGGAGAACGTGAGTCAAAATAAAACTAGAATCACCTCCTCATGGTTGTCTGCCTCCTCCAGGAGAAATGGAGGAACCTGAGCCAAACTTCAAGTGTCTGAATACTTATGTCAATGTGATATTTCAGTTTTTCCTTTTTAATAAATTTATGGGATATGGGGGAGATTGATAAGGGTAAAATATTTTTTTATTTTTCATTTTTAGCATAAGGCTGCAACATAACAAAGTGTATAAACAGTATATGTCCTCAGTAGGAATGATTGTCCTGGGACTGAGTGCCACAGAGTGGTGAAGTCAGAAAGTACTGAGATGCAAGTTAATACACTGCTTGTTTTGGTCTTTTTTATTGGATTATGGGTCTTATTGACACTAACAACAATGTAGAATAATGCCAGCCTCATCCTTTAAAATACTCCTATGCCAACATGGCAAAAAGAAAAAGAAAGCATATTAGGCTTTCAAATGGATCTTGTAATTTACTATGATTACGTGACGCCACGAGCTTCTCTTCTTGTTGTGCACATAACCTCATATCTGTCCACCTCCATCATCATGGGTTTGCTTTAAAAGCTTTTGGACAAATAAAATGATGACCGAGCCCCATTGAATGCGGCATGCGCTTTCTCCCCGTGAAGCCCACTTCAAACATGGTGGGTTGATTAAGCCTTTTATGAAGACCTTCTTTTGATTCGGGAGCCCTCTGCAGACCTATTCATATTGAGATGAGTATGTCAATCAGAAGAAAAGGGTGAGGGCTCCTGTCCTCGTCAGAGATGCATCAGAGGTGCTCGTATGCCATGACTGTCATTAGCCGACCGTCCGTCTCATTGTCTGTACACCGAGGAAACAGGTGCACTGGGTGTTTGTTAGTGATCACACATGTGCACAGACACCCAGCACATCACACTGATGATGATTATCATGATGATGATGCTGCTGCAGGTACATTCTTACTGTTCACATTCAACTTACCAGTTATCAAAGGTTGGGGTTTTAAGGTACTGCCTCACTTCTTCTGATACCTCCAGAGAGCTGCAGGGTGACAACATACTCATTAATGATAACTAGATGTTCAAAGGACGTACAGTATAACAGTTCTTTATGGTGTGTTTGTGTTGTGTGTGAACGTACCTCATTTGAAGAAACTTTTCCCGGACGTGCTCACACTCCTCCCTGGTTTTCCGCAGGGTTCTCTTGTGGTAGAAGGGGGAGGGCTTGTGTGTTCCCTCAGACAGGTCTTTAAACAGGCCAAGCCAACTCAGATGCTCCACACTCTGAAAAAGAATGGGGAAAAAAATCCAGTCAGCTGAGGTCAGAGGTTAAATCCCCAGAATGACCCATCACAATGTAGGTCAGGTATTACAAAATATTTTCATTATTATTAGTGGCTCAATATTTACTGTACCAATAAGGAAAAAGGGTCTCACCACAAAACAGTAGACTGTAAAAATAATTCATGTACTTAAATTTAAATCTTAAGTTCAAGTTGCTGAAAAAGAAAAACTTTGTTTCAGCTCAAAAAGTTGTTATACATGTTTAATTAGTGATCATTTGTTGTTTACACTTGATTCTCTGGGTTAAACAACCAGATTACACCATCCATTCAAGAATCATTGCTTTGTCTTGTAAAACAAACATGCAGTTCTACATTATTTCAACTTACAATTTCAAGTTAAAATAATTAACACTAATCATACCAATTGCCATTTTAAGTTCTGTCTATTCACATTTTTAAGGCAGCAATTGAGTTTTCAAATGAAGTTAACTAATGTTTTTAATAGCTATATTCCTAAGCTATTTTAGTAGACACCAAGAATGAAATGATTAACACTGAAAATGGCCATAATATGTTTTAAATACTTGACCTACACATATGCGGGACGGAAGATCCAGTGCTTAAAGCACCACCTCTGGCGGTCAGCCAGGATTCACAGAGCTGTAGTTATATTCGTAACTTTCTTTTTGTTTCTTTAAAAATTTCATTCAATGAGTTGAGTGAACTTTCAGCAGTTCATTCCTTCAACTCATCAGAAAGTCAACACTCTAAGTTAAATTAACTTGAAATAGTAAATGTCAGATCACCAAACTCATTGGGAGAACATCACCTGGGAGCCAAGAACGTCTGTGCAAAAGTTAAGTTCATGCCATTAATCTATCAATTACATGTTAAAATAATCTACAGGATATCTGATGTATGAATATCTGAAAAACTGCACTGATTATTCTTTTTTTGGCCACTTGGAGGCTGTGGAGCAAGTTGTAAACACATTATCTGACATATTATCACCAAATAAAGTTCATATGCCTAAAATGTCATGGAAAGTTGCCTCTTTATGAAATCCAGAAGACTTGAAGCAACATTAGCATCCTTCATCTTTCACTTGATGCTAACCACACAGTAATACAGCTTCCTGCTGTGGCCAGTGTTGGGAAACCTATTACTATTACTTTACTTTAACATATTCCTTTTGAAATGTAATAGGTTCCGGATTACTAATTAACCTGTTAAAAATGTAATAAATAATGTAAGTAATGTAGCTGTTTTAATTATTTTATCAAAGTAATGTAACTTATTACATTTGATTACTTTTTGATTACTTTCTATTACCATTGATTTAGTTTAATCAACATTTTCATTAGTAACTGTAATTCAATTGCATTTTTTTTCTTCAGTAACTGTAATAGATTACATTTACATTTTGTTTGTAATGACGTAATCCCGTAACATGTAACTAGTTACTCCCCAACACTGGCTGCGGCTGGAAACAAAGTTGATGAAAACTGGATTTCAGGCCGCAAACAAAAACAAGGAGCTAAAAGAACAGAAAAAAGCATTTTAGTGCAGAGAAGTCCAGAGTTTGTTGATAGTTGTCATTGGCTTCATAACTATGAGTAAACCCTTTTTACTTTACATAGTCATTTGAACAATTATGAAAATATTGAAATATTTATAAGTACAGCTTTAAATTTATATACTTTATATAAAATGAACAAACAGCAAACTGCTGGTGTGATTATGCCATTGTATGTGTGTATATTATAAGTTCTATGTTCTTTCCCCAAATTTCATGAGCAGCTTTAAAGCCACAGAAAACTTACCTCTAGTTTTATCTGGAATGAATCCACCTGCTTCTTCATCTCATACACCACTGCAGGAGTCTCTCCAGCCTCGATCAGGATTTTCTTCTCCAGGCCCTGCAGTCTGAACCCACGCACCGTCAGTGATGGCTCCAGACATCATGTTCTTTACTTTTAACTGTTTGTTTACTTTTTCATATCTCATATTTGATATTAAATCCATTTAGTACATCTTTTTTTCACTTGTTTCCCACCCTGCCTACCTTTTTTCCATGGATGAGAGGTCAAACCCGAGTGCACCAGCAAGCTCCGCACCTGAAATGACAAGCCAGAAAAGAGAGAGACTGCCAACAGTTTTTAAATAAATTCAAGCCGCCTGATGCCCATGGTGCTAAGTTAAAGATACCTAACGGCTCACTGTTGCAGTCGGCGGCCACCACCTCCAGCTTGTAGCAGGAGTTTGGGCTGTTTGGCTCTAGACCTGGGGAGATGTTGATGATGTTGCCTTTGGGGTTGTACAGCTTCAGGATGTCGTGGGGTCCGGCCTCCGCTGCAGAGCGGAAAAGATCTAAAAGAACGGATTCAGTTCGCACTATGTCCTGAGAAAATATGTTACAATGTTTATAGTCACCTTCTCTTTTAGGTAACACTTTTTATAAAGGGTTATAAGTAGTAACTAATCACTTTATCAATTGTTACTAAATCCTTTTCTGAAGCTTTATAGATCAATTGTACCATTTTTATAATTAAACCATGAAAAACAACGACTTGAGTTACCAAACTGTGAAAACAAATCCTCACAGATGAACATGAACTAGATTAAATCTAGTTAAGTTACTTTTGGGTTTTTTTTTTTTTTTTTGTAATCCATCAAGCATTTGTAAATGGATTTTCAAAAAAATGGAACTGCAGGATAAACGTCGGCCAAACGGGTTTTTCACAACCTGGCAACCAGTAGTGGAATGTATCTCAGTACAGTTACAAGTTTCGTCTTTTCAAATTAAGATTTTACATACAAAATATGTAGAGAGCGTATAAAAGATGATGCTACCCAACATATATACAATTAGAGATGAAATAATTCATTTATCAATCAATAAATCAATTGACAGAAAATGAAATTACATTCAGTCATGGAGCCTTTTATAATTACTAAATTGCATTGCATTGTTGAAGGATAAAATTCAGTGACTTAAACATAATTCTAATGAGCTGTGGTGACACAGTACTGTTAGTACTTATTACAACTTATAATATAAACTAATTTCAACTCCATTTTCTTTGTTCATTGATTTAAAAAAAAAATGAAATACAAGGTTTGGTAACACCTCAACAACCTGCAGCTTAAGAAAACACGTGCAAACAGACAAAACACAAACAAATTCAGAAAACATCTGCATCAATTTGACAACACATGTGCTGCAAATACTCACAACACAACCAAATACAGAAACATGCTGCAAGTACAGCACAGATGACAATTGGAGGTCTTTGTAGGAGACACTAAAAAGGGATGAACCCAGCTGGGATGCACTTGCATGGATGTATTATGTGCACTTGTTGTTCATTGCTTCTAACTTCAAAAGCTTCAAAGTGAACAAGAATTTTGAATTTCTGAAGTTTTACAAACCAAACAATTTATCATGAATTTAGAAAATTATCAGCAGATTAATTCGTTATGAAAACAATCATTAATATTTAAAGTTAGCTCCACCTCAACCTTCAACAGTCAAATACTGTTTAGACATAAATGCATGATGCATAATAATTTAATAACAGTATAACAGTCTCAGGGTTTTTTTTACTGCATTGAGTGCACTTTTGCTTTTGATAATTTTTTGCTACATTTTCCTGATTTTACATGGTTTTCTTTTTTAAATAAGTACTTAGTAATACTAGTTTTTGGTATTAACAAGATCAGATTTCTTCTTCCACCATTGCTCCAAATTTGTTCTTAATGATGGCTTATAACTGATATGAATATAAAGCCTTAGTAAATGATTTATCATCAATAAAAAACACATTAGTTGCCTTTTATAGAAGGTGACTAGGTACTTTAAGTTTTTTAGGGCTGCCAAAGAGGCACTCCAGTCTGTGCTCATTAACACTGGGACAGATAAAAATACATGCAAAAGTATAACACACACACACACACACACACACACACACACACACACACTACATTGATTATATTATGTAAACAAAAGCTGCTTGCAATAAGACCTTCAGAATGGTCAGCTGTCAGTGGCAGCTGCATGGCTGTCTGCAGCCCAGACAACCTCCACAACACTTCACACAATTCTTTCATCTGCTTGTATAAATCTGATCCATGCATATTTCAGTTAGGTTTTCTTGTTTGCAAAAAAATGATGTATTTTTCACTTGTAATTGATTAATTCTCTATGTGAGAATTATAATATTTTAATAACATGATATGGGTACACTTACACATACTACACATACCTTACAATACTTTTCAAACATGCAGTTCATCCGTGAACTTATATGTAATGTTCTGCTCCTACCTTTGACATCCTGGGCAGGACAATCCACTGGGAACTCAGCCTGCTCTGGTCTCCCATTCACTGTGAAGTAGATGATTTTTGTTGCCATGTCATGAATTTACAAGCACTGATGTTGTGGTGTGCACGACTGATCTGTCTGTCTCACCTTGTTATTTCCCCAGTAAACACTCCACCCCCTTGTTATTATTCTCTCCACCTCCTCTTCTGCCCCTCCTTCCCTGTCCGTCCTTTGTACTGTAACGTTTTCCGAAAGAAGAGTAGAAATAATTTATTTAGTGTAACACCCACTTATTATTTGTTTTATTTGTATATCTTACTCTGAAGCTCATTTTCACCATTTAAAAAGGAAAGTCTGAATAAGGGATTTTTCCTCACGTAAACTATTATCTATATCACATAATTATTATATTAATTCATAGCTATGACATTGTATCTATAAGTTATAATAATCACGTTCACACAAAACATTCAATGAGAAAAAAAAAAGACTGAATCTATGTTAAAGAGAATATCAACGGGACCAAGAACAAGACTTAAGAGTCTTAATTGATTCCCAAATACCAAAAATATTTGTGTTTCTTCTATGCCAATAGATACATGGTTCCTCGGCCCATGTCCGGCCCACATACAGCAATGCCATCAGCCAACACTGCAGTATAAAAGCCAGAATCAGCCAAGATTTGGAAGTATATGGGCCAGATTTAGGCCGAGGACCCAAGCATAAATTGGGACAAAAGCCTTCACCAGAAATATTTTACCATGAGGGACATCACAATAGCACAAAAAACAAAAACCAACATCATTAAAAATTTTTAAATAAAATAAAAAAGCAAAGTAAGTTTATAAAAAATTAAATTGAAAGGCTATACACATTATAAATTACAATATCTTAGGAGATATGCATGGCAGAATATAATGTATGCAGAAAATGATGTCATAATTAAAAGATACTAATAATCAAGGCACTTAATAAGGCATAAAACACAAAAACCTGCATTAACTGAACACTTTTTATTTAGGTTCAGACTAGTTGCATTGACGGTTGCTGTTAAAAGTGCCCCCATCCTCCGCGCCTGCAGGTGGCGCTGTAGATGTCGCACGGCTCTAGATTCAGTCAAACCTTCTCTCTGCACTTTGTTGGTCTGTCACCACATGTGCAACCGGATGAAGAGACCAACGTGGTAAGCAGTTAGCTGTGTGACGGTGTTGTTTTTCAACTTACAACTGATGTCTTTTATTAATCGAAATGACTGAAAGTAAAGCAGAAACGGCCTCCAAGCCCGCCAAAGAGCTGCTGGCTCTGAACCCCAAACAGGAATCCGAGTTCAAGAAGAAGGTGCAGGAGGTGAAGAAGAACAAGTCGGCCAAGGTAGGTCGAGATGAGCCGGTGGCCCTGGAGGAAACATGTAGCTGTATTCCACGAGGGAGACTTCTGCTCATTTAGCTCAGCTACACATTTTATGTTCATACTCAGAGATAACAGGAGTTACAAAGTTTCCCGATGCAGTTGGAACTTGTGATGTACATCAGTAATGGCGACTGTTTGACGCGACCAAATACTGTTAATGTTTCCACAGAGGTCAGTGCTATGGTGGCCGTTAACATGGTAACTCGACAGGGTCACATGCTTCATTTTTTTGATTAACTTTATTAACATCACTAAAACATTACAATAATTTCAGGGAATGTTGGAGTAAAATAAAGCAAAAATAAACAAATCCTAACAGCGACACAAGCTGAAGTAAGGTTGTACAGTGTAAAACATACATAATACAAATATTAAGTTGAAAAAAAACTTAAATTCATCTGAAAATGTTCTCAACAATGTTTTTCAGGAGATTAGATGGTTTTAAAGCTTATTAGTTTTTAAATGCACTACATACAGCGTCATACAATGTTTGGAGTACGATATATAACACGTTTTTGTCAGGAGGAAACGGAAGAAATCTGGCATTTGTCCAACAAACACAGCAAATCTATAAAGTTATTAACTTCATTGTAATTATACTCTACATATAAAAATAGGCCATACTTTATGTAAGACCTTATGAGTGTCCAAGATTAAAAAGAAGGTTTGGGTCTAAAAGTTACTTGAATGAGCACAGGCATCAAATAAATGAGTGAAGGACTCAATGTCCTCATAGTGGAAACATGGGGTTTAACTTTGATTAGTGTTTCAGCAGACACTGGTGGGACAATGGCCTTTAGTGCAACTTATAGATGTGTCTGTGAAGCTACAACACTTGGCTGTCCTGTCACTCTTTTGTGGTTGACTGTCTGAAGTTGTAAAATAGGGTGTCGGTGTAAAACAACATTGTGACACACTGGCCTCAAAGAGAAGTAACAAAAAATAAAGACTGGTATCAAATAGTAAGATGGTAATATATTAACCAGATAAATAAAGTAAATAAATAAGACTTTTTCAGGTGACCAATCATTATTTGTCTGTCTTACCTTCTTTTTTTATTGTATTTATTTTTTTCAGGGGAAAGGTCTGACCCCAGGGGTGATTTATGTCGGCCACCTGCCTCTGGGGCTGTTTGAGCCTCAGCTCAAAACTTACTTCGAACAATTCGGGAAGGTGTTGAGGCTGCGGCTGTCCAGGAGTAAAAAGGTAACGAAGAGGATGAAATGACGAAATACAAGTTTTACATATGTGACGGCATTAAGCCTAATTCAGTTGGTTTCCTCAAAAGAACATTGGGTTCTCTCTAGAATAATACAAATACCATCTTTTAGGACACTGAGGTATCCCTGCTGAAGTGACTGTTTAACATCTGCTTCCTCAGCCCATTAGAGTTTTGGCTTAGACTGAAAATGATCTCAGATGTATCAGTGATCTGTGGTCAGATAACTGAGCCTAAAGTACAGTGGTACGTTAAGCTTATCACCTGCTCTCTAATTTGCAGAGTGATAAAACCCATGTGCCAACAAAAACATGAAGTCGGATGAGTCTGAATAAAATGCTTATGTGTGCTATGAAACAATTCAGACATGTGATATTCACTTGTTTTCTGTCTAACCGCGTCTCATATCTTTTACTTGCAGACAGGTGGAAGCAAAGGCTATGCATTTGTAGAGTATGACTGTGATGAAGTGGCCAAAATTGTTGCAGAGACCATGAACAATTACCTCATGGGGGAGAGACTCATCAAATGTGAGTATTACTCATGTACAAGTCTGCTAAATACCAGCATGATTCCTGTTTCTCACCTGACACACACACACACACACACACACACACACACACACACACACACACACACACACACAGAGGTTAAAGCAATTATAAAGTTAGCTAACAGGTCCTGTCATAGCCATCACAATATTATTTAGTTAGTTTTATGTTTAATCTGGTAACGTGAATTATAAGATTGTTTTTACACGCTTCTTTCGACAGTGATTTGGGGTAAAACAGTTGCTCTAAATGCAACTCTAAACTTGGTGCTTCTCACTATTTTCTCTAGGCCATGTGATTCCACCAGAGAAAGCGCACAAAAAGCTGTTTGTTGGCTCTGGGAGACCATTTAAAAAACCCTCACACCCAGCTGTGGCACGCTACAACAAGAAAACAACAACAGCCGAGCAGATCGAGAAGATCAAAGAAAAACTCCTACGGAAAGAATCGAAGCTCCGCAAGAGGCTCGCGGCTCATGGCATCGATTATGACTTCCCAGGATTTGTAAGTGTTTGGAGTTTGTTAACTTTAAATGTTAACTAGCTGTTATGTATTTATCTGAACTACAAAAAAGCCCTCCCTGGAATAAATAGAAAAACCTTAAATATCATGAGTATTTGATCACTGAATATTGACTTATAACTTTGCCCTTGGGAGTGCATTATCATGTGAACCATGAAATCTGCTGTGTCTCAAATCAGATACTTCCGTCAGTACAATCAAATGTAGTACACTGTGTACATAGTATACTCACTTGTGTAGTGCCATAGTCATCAGTTAGAATGGACTAAAATAAAAATAAAAATGCCAAGTGTAAGTATGGAAGTACATGAAATGAGACACAGCAGTCCTTTTCCAATGAAATCACAGGGTTTTATGTGTGCAACATAATGAGGTACTTTGTGTTTTATACTGACTTTAATGTTCTTTTTGCTGTTCCAGTCTGCCCAGGTGCCTCAGAAGAAAAAGTCCTCTGACTCCATGAATGCATCAACGTGTAGTGATGTAAGTCCAACATTAATATTTCTAATTGGCACAGACTGAAAATGACCCCAGATGTTTCAGTGGTCTGGGGTCAGATAACTGTGCCTACAGTACTGTGGTCCATTAAGCTTATTGCGTGTGTCTCTCTGTGGCTGCGTGATAAAACCCATGTACCAACATACTGTAACAACAAAGGGAAAATCAAAGCTGCAAAGATTCATGGGAAAACTTGAACAAAACAAGTCTCCGCACCAGAATGACCATGTGTGACTAATGAGCTTCTCTCTTCCACTTCAGGACATCACCCCAGTCTGCACCCCCTCTGTCCTGGAGAGAAGGAAGTCCATGGTCGTCGATGACGATGCAGACGATGAGATTGTCATTAAAATTCCTGCTGCAGAGAAAGAGGAAGAGTGCTCCTCAGAGGAGGAGGAGGAAGACAGTGACGATGATGAGGATGATGACGAGGAGAGCGAGGAACCCTCTGAAGATGACACGGAGGCAAAGTGAAAGTCTTCACTGTTTTATTGTGGACTTTAGCTGTCAGAGCAGAGATGCATACATCAGGATCATGTATGGTCTCTGGTTCTCTCAGTGATGGGACAGTTATGAACTGTGTTCAGAAATCACAGTGTCTGTTTCTGTATGTGGAAATCACATTACGATTTAGATGGAAGCTCGTATGAAAGATTCCACTGTTATTGTGGGTATAATGTGAGTGTTGTGAGTGGCGCTTGCAAAATCATAATGAGCCTGATTTATGGGCAACAGTTGAGCCTGGACTTCTTTGACAAAAGGCATTTTTCCATGTCAGTCTTTGAGCAGACTCTAGTGTTCATATAAATAGCCACATTGTGTTGTCACTTGTCCAAAGGGTTGAATTTACATGAATTATGATATTTGATAATAAACAATGTCAGAATAGTTCTCTTGAGCAGTATTTTCAATATACATGGAATGTCAGTTGAATGATACCAAAGAGAAAAAAAAACACTTGCATACACACAACCGGCAAAATTTCTTTTTTTTTTTACAGGAGACATCTATCAGTAGAAAAACCGCAGGTGTAAGTAATGAAATGGATGATGGCTGAATTCCATTTAGCTTCAGTTTCAGGGTCCTGTTCATGCTGGTTCTCTGTCACTGCCATAACTTACTGGGACATTTGAATAGAATTATTAACACCTGTTTTTGCTACCATGACAAGTTTAAAGGAGCTATTTGTAAGTTTGGCTATTGCTACATAGCTAACGTTAGCATAAACAGCTGTTTACTTATCAGTCTAGAAGAAATGTGAGTATAAACGTCATTCCTTTACTCACCAACAGCTGTCCAGCTAATGTTAAGTCTTGTCTCCGTCACATCTTTTATTCTACTGGGGTTAGCATGCTAGCTCCAGCCCATCTCATCACTTTCCAATAGCGACTCACTGTAGCCTCCACTGTGCCCTGCAGACGTAGCACTGCTCAGAGAGCACATTATAACCTGTTGTTAAAAAGACAATGATGACTGAAGCTCTTGTCGAGACAATCACCACCGCCGACTCCCTGGCAAGAATACACCTTTGCCAGCCACAGTGCCTGCTGTATAAAAAGGTCTTTTAGTGCCATTCACTGTACGTTGTGCTTATATTTAGCTTCCATCAGACACTGGATATAGTACACTCAAAGCTGCAACAATATCGAGACAAAATCTGTTTCAAATTTAAGTAAATTTGGTGCATTGACCAACTTAACTCATTTGTACAAAAGCTCAGATTTCCTTCAGTTGTATCCCTTCCATTGATTCATGCCTTGAGGTGGATTTGATATACTCATCAGAGGCTCGTTCAAGTAAGTCAGTTGGCAACCAGTGTCTGCCTGTTGTAAATAAGACTGTACCTCAAGTTTGCAGCAGATCATTGCTCATTAAGTATTATTGTGCATCAGAACTAAATGAGTTTCAGAAGTCAAATTGTTATTCTAAACAAAATGGGGGTTTCTCAGTATCAAGTCATGACCTCTAAGAGAGCGCTGCATGGAATTTGACAAGACTTTGCAGTAACTGGATCGGTTGTATCCAAAGCCAGATCAGGCAGACCAAAAGTGAGCACAATATCAGAGGATGAATACATCAAGCTTAGTTCCCTGAAAGATAGAAAAGCATCTTCATCACAGATAGTTTTCTAAATAAAGAAAACAAGGCTCTAATCAGAAGAAGTGATCTGAGCAGTTTCTGAACCACTTCTCAGGAGGGGAAATAATGATGACAATGATGGTGCACTTCTACACTGCCATCAGTGAGTCCATCCTCATCTCCTCCATCACCACCATGCTGCTGCCTCCTCCAAGTACAAGAGCAGACAGCAGCGTAACATTCGCTCTGCTGAGAAGGTGATTTGCTGCAATCTGACCTTGCTCCAGGATCTGTACAAGTCCAGGACCCAGAGGCGAGCCGGACAAAGATTGTGGCCAACCTCGGACGCACACTTTTTGAGTCACTCCCCTGTGGCAGAGCCGAAACCGCAAAAGGAACACAAGAATGCCACAAGAACAGCTTATTCCCGACTGCAGTTGGCCTCATCAACAAACCAGAGACCCCCACTGACACTGATTCTGATTCTGAACACCACAGAAAACTGTTATGTACTTTCCTCCACAGTCACCTGACCTCAACCTTATTGAAAATTTATGGGGACACTTGAAGACTGAGAAGCCAAGCACCCTGTGACACCATAAGTAGCTTCGTGGAACATGGTCAGATCATACTGGAATAACATGAGTCATGAGGTTTTGCGCAAACTTGTGGAGTCCGAGTGCATACTGTCATTAAAACAAAAGGGGGACAAACCAAATATTGAGATATACAGATATACTTATATGTACATTTTCCAAAGATTCAACTCAAATTGTTAAATTGATATTTTCAATTTAATTAAAACATTACTATTACTTTTGAAACAAATGCTAATAGGAGTATCTTGGCCCCAGACTTTTGGGCCCCACTGTATGTGAGCGATGTTTTTTGGGGCCCAGATCATCTATATGCATCAATGAACACAGAAACCTTAAATCATCACTTTTATCTTTTTTTTTTTTCAATATCTCATTATTGCATTTTTTAAATGAGGAGCATACAAAAACATATCCAAACCCTCACCCATATACAAAGTAAGTAGATAAGTAAATAGAATATAATATAAATACAGCAAGTAAAGAATTAGGCTATAATATAGTGTACAAAAAAAAAAAAAATTTTTTTTTTAAAGGAAAAAAAGACAGAAAGAAAAGGGAATTAAGTTCAGTAGATCCTAGCTCTCAGGGTCCATCAGAGCGGGATATGTGCTATTTAGACAGTACTGTTATCCTATAGCAGTGTGTGTGTAATTTTCCAAGCTTAATATGTCACTGTCTTAGAGTAAAAAAAGTAAGGATGTTTGCTTGTTGAATGGGAGCTACCTTTGCAGTGCACATGAGACACTGACTCGGTGTTGTCCAGTAGATGTCGCTAGATGTCGACTTATACACATCCATGATACACAGGGTTTTTTTTTTTTTTGCATTGCCATGCGACAGTTTTCCAAGTGCCAACATCATCCCTGGATCGACTGCGCCTGCGCACGACGATCCCATTCTTGTCCTGCAGGCAGCATTCCGGGTGGAGAGAGTGAGGGAAAGAGAAAGACACAGCGGAGGTTTTGAGGCCGTAGACTGTTTATTTACGACAAGAAAAACGAGCTGTATGTCCAAACCCGCCGCGACGCTTGAGCAGGATATGGTGAGTAGACACATGTGTGATGTAGAGACACCTCCTCGTCTCCGTGTCACATTTTGTCTTTGTGCTGCCTGTGTCTGGCTGGCTGTTAACTGACGTTTCATTGAAAGGAAGGGCTCCGCTTGGGGCTAGCTTTAGCTTTTATTCCCCACACACCTACTTTGTCTGGCACATAGGAAAGGTTAGCTAGATGTTATGTAGAGAGAAAAAGGAGCAAGGGTGTTTCATGGCCGTGGGGGTAAAACACAGGGGAAGCTTTTGTTTGACGTGAGCGGTGTCTGAGAGCTGCTTAGGCGCTCCTGCGTTTGGCATAGCTAGCAGTGATGGTCAGGCTGTGAGCTAGCTGGAGCTCAGCTAACGTTGCACAAAAGCAGAGGTGTTTGTGTGTGTGTGTGTGTGTGTGTGTGTGTGTGTGTGTGTGTGTGTGTGGGGCAGAACAGGTATCCGTCTGACAGGGATGAGTAGCTTGTCAAAGTTGTAGTATAAACTGAACAAAGGATGGTAAAATTACAATATAATTTAAGGTGGTATGTTAATATAACAATTCTATAACAAACAAACTGAAATGTTGTTGACACATTTAGCATTTTTATGCATTAAATTCAGTTGTTAACAGCTTATGCGGCCTTATTATATGCGTGTTATGCTACTGCTAAAATGGATTACACTCAGACCAGTGCAGCTTTTTCAACATTTATTTACACTTATACACACACACACACACTCTCTCAACTCTGCATATACACAGTCATCTGCAACACATGAAAGAAAATAATAACAAACAAAACAAAAAGAACATAAAATCAACTCAAAACAAAAGACATTCCACAATACTCAGACATTTGCATACAGCCTGCAACACTAGTGGTTCCACATTCTAGATGTGCATATAAATCTATCTTGAATTAATTAGTGAAAATTGGAGGTTCTGACATTATTGTTTTCACAACATGATTGCACTAATAAGGAGAAAGTATTTTGCAGTATGGCACCAAGAAGGTTATAGTCCAGTGAATCTGCTCCCTATCTTGCTCCCTCTCAACATGCAGGTTTGATTTTCACCTCCCAGAACAAAGGCCCACATCAGATAGGGGTTGTTTAAGCATTCCTCTCTGGAAGATAATCTTGTCACACAAAAAGGTTTGGGTTCTCTGAAGGGAAGGAGCCCCCACCAGCATATGATCAAGCAGTCTGGAGCCGGAGCCAGTAAACAAATTACAGTGACGTCCTTGAGTCATATTCATCTGGAGTTGCTGCTGAGGCTCAACCTCTCTGTGTTTCCATGACAGTAGTGGGTTGTCGAGCTGAGTATTTGGAGCTGTCGGAGAGGAGAGGAAAGAAGAGGAGAGGGGAGTAGGGAGTTGTGGGTGTGTTTGGGTGAAGAGATTCATTCAGAGCTTATCATCTGTCATGTCGTTTTGGTTTGTAATGTTGATTTCTCTACAATTCTTCTTTTTTAAAATTCTTTGTGTAAAATTGTTGTCTAAGAAGTTTGGCTATGACTCTACTCACTGGCAGCTGCTGTGTTTCTTGGCAACATTAATTAACACAGCGCTGGTGATTTACTTACACTATGGCCAGAAGTAGTCAGACACTCAAACATTACAACAATATGTGGTTGTTGCACATCTCGCTTCCAAACCGTGATGATTTATCTGCTGCTTTAGCAGCCTCCACTCTTCTGGAAAGGCCCTCCATCAGATTTTGGAAGCTGGTGGCAGGGATTTGTTCCCATTCAGTTATAAGAGCATTAGTGAGGTTTGGCAATAAGGTCTGAATCACAGTCAGCTTTCCGGTTCATCTCAAAGGTGCTGAATAGGTTTCGGGGCGATATTCAAAATGTAATAAAAGTAAAGTATTTTTGATATTAGGAAAGCTATTACATATGGTGGGAAATATTGCACGGCCCAAGACTAGTGTTGGATGGCATTGAGGTAAGGGCTCTGTGCAGGGCAGCGAAATTCTGCCATTTAGAAACATTACTCGCAACTAAGTCAAAAATTGATGAATTGATTTCTGTCAACTGACAGAAAAACATCCGGCAACTATTTTGATAATTGATTATCTTACCATTTAAACCATTTTCAAGCAAAATGCCAAACATCATCTGATTTCATCTTTCCAAATATGTTGGGCTGGGTATCATTCAAATAATTTTGATGTCAGTACTGATAGGATACCTTGACATAGATACCGATTTTAAACGATACTCTTTTCAATACCAATTCAATCAAATTCATTTTAACAAAAAGAAAATTACAATACACATTACAGTACAGATTTTAGTTTCTCGGTCTCTTACACACTCAAATATGTTTGTGTAAATAAACAGCCAGTCTTTAGATCTTTATCCAAGCATGCTGCATGCTTATTGGCTCACTGAGCTTTTCTCATTCACTCCTTAGATATTGAATGACAAGGCGTTTTTAAGGTTGATATCTAGCCCTTTTTGGCTGTTTTCTGACATTTTAGTCTAAATTAATGATCACACAAATAATCTGCAGGTTTGCCTCATTGTGTATATCATGTTAATGCTAGTAGATAAACTGCTCTCCTTTCAATTTAAGCTCAAAACTGTGAAATTGATTTTAAGTGGTTTATTTTAAGAGTACTTTTATGAACCATGAGTCTAATCACTAATGAGATTTATAATTTAAATGAATTTGATAATGATTTGACTCTGTCCTATTGTCTGCTGTCCTTTTTGCTCCTATAGGGCTCTCCAGGGCAGATCCCGGGACAAGACATGGATCTCTAAGCTAGTCCTCTCCATCCGTTTCCATTTGCTGCCGTGCCTGCTGCTCTCCTAAACCGCCTCCTCTACCCCTGCTGTAGCGGTTTGGCTCAGGCTCCTCTAAGAAAAGAAGAGGAAAAAAAAAACCCAAGTGGGAGGGTGTAGTAAACTTTCCCCAGCTGCTGTCCAGACACACACATGCTGCATTGCTGCCATTCCCCAAGCCCTGCTCCATCCATCCCTAGGGCACGGCCACTAGCTTGCTAGCGTGCTAGCACTTGGCACAAAACGAAGGCCTGTCCTCGGGTATTAAAAAAAAACAACAAGCAGACTGTGTACACTTGCCTCTTTCTATTTTCTCCCTTTTCCGGGTCAACCAGCCACATACCCAGCAAGTGGGGCTCCTTTTGTCTAGCTGTCATTCCTGCTGCTCTGAGCAGTAGAGGATTGCTAGTAGCCAGTGAGTCAGTCATTCAGCGAGGCAGACTGAGGAAGCCAGGGGGGCGTGTTTATCAGAGGCCAGGATGATGGAGCCCAGCATGGAGAATTGCCTGGCCCAGGTCCTGCAGAAGGACATGGGCCGACGGCTGCAGGTTGGACAAGAGATCATCGATTTCATCTTGGACAAGGAGAAGTCTCATGACCTGGAGCAGGATCAGACGGCACTGGACAAGATGGTTGACGGCATCGCCAGCTCTTGGGTCAACTGCAGCAACTTTAAGGTAAACTCCATTAGTGACGCAGTAAACAAAGGATTATGGGAGAGTGTAATAACCTTTAGTGCAAATAAATACCTTTTTATGATTTCATATTTTCATTATGTTTACGACAAAGGTGTATTGCTGCACTCAGGCATCTTCAATTAACAACTCATTTTCCACCCACTGATATTTTTTGAGTACTGTGGA
Organism: Seriola aureovittata; assembly: GCF_021018895.1. NCBI lineage: Eukaryota > Metazoa > Chordata > Actinopteri > Carangiformes > Carangidae > Seriola > Seriola aureovittata. Next base: position 25,562,423 of record NC_079374.1, read on the forward strand.
CTGACTCTCTTCTCCTTAATGTCAGCGGTAGTGTTTTGTACACAAGTGTTTTTCCTTCTTTTTATTAGGAAATGTCTGTCACGGCTCATTCAGTTGTGATTTATGCGCATCTTTGGGATAAAGGGTTCAGAGTAACTTTAGTTTTTTATTTTCCTCTTCTCCTGTGTGTTTAATTGAAGTGTTGATGTGGGTTCAGGTGGGCGGGCTGAGAGCGGTGACTGCTTTGTTGTGACATCACAAAGTTCCAGAAGTCCTGACAGCTGGTTTTAAGGCTCAGTTTCTGAATACAGGCTGTGTGCATTTCTCTGTGGACTGAGGCTTTGATACTTTCACAGTATTAATATAGAACCTAGACCTGATCTATAATCAAACAACACATGGACATCTGCCTTCAGACTATATGGACCTTTAATTCTCTGACTTAAAAATCAGTCATTTAGGTGATAGACTCTGTTTTCAGTCGTCCAAACACCACTTCAAATCAAGTACCTTGAAAACAGCTGTGCTCCAGTGTGAGCTTGTTGCAGAATCTCTTTCTTCTCTGTGTTTAGACAGCACTTCCATTTCATTGTACAGCCATATAATGACCTCTGTTTAGTTTGTTTAAGGAGGAATTTCCAGTTTTTCTGTCTGTTTGCTGTGCAGTAAAATGCAAAAACGTTCTCAGGCAGCTACAGGCACATAACGTTATTGTTTCGCTTCAGCGTGGTTCACATTCTTCTTCTGTGATTGATTGTGCATTATTGTGGAGTTCAATCTAGGTGACTGTTTTATTTGACCCTGAGTCGTGATTACGTCAGCAGTTCTTTCAGTGTCCAGCCACAGGTTGCTTTCTCTGCCCTCAATGTGAGAACACATTGTTTACTAAAGCTCTGATTTCATTTCAGAATATGCTGCTTTTTGCTCCATGTGTGCCCAAAAATGTCATAGATCTCTGTCTGAACAAAGCCGGACCTGCCCCCAATGCCCTACATACTGGAGTACACAGTGTTTTTTTTACTGCTAGAGTCTCTGCAGTCTCTGTTCCGTGGTGCTAAGCTGTCTCGGGATGGTCCTTTCTGTGTGCTGCAAATCACCGCATTTGCCGCACTCCTGTGTTTTTGCTCTCGGAAGTCTGGCACATGCCTGAGAGAAATGGTGATGAGCAGCCAGGCTGAGTTTGAAATGTAAGTTGAGGACATGGAGCGAGAGGGGGCTTAATTGGATCTGGCCTGCGTACAGCTCAGATGAAGGGGTGCTGGGAGGCCAGAGCTGGCAGATATGGGGCTTTTGACTGAGGAGTCAATACTTGTGGTTGTAGACAAACCTCCCTGCATTGTGCCAAGTTAAAATTCTGCCCTATTTTAGGTCTTTATCATATAATTCTTTAGTTATTTTTCTTGTTGTAAGCACTAGTGGAAAAGATGCATCCTTTCTTCTTTGAAAAGCTGGTGGAGGCTCAGGTGAGTCAGTCTGTCAACCTGTCAAAAGTAGGTGATGATGTGTCTCTTTTTCAGGTTGCTAGAAAAACACATCGTTCCTTTTTTCAGTGGCTCTATTTGCTGTGTTAGTTGTTAGCCCATCAGAGATTGTATCCTCAGCACAGGCCAAGCCGATCACTTGGTAACTAATGTGGAAAGTATTTAGTTTGAGAGAGAGAGGAGGGGGGGTTGGCTGATGGATTCATTCACCATAAATGGAGGTTTGAGGGGTGGTGGAGGGGTGGGGGGGGGTGGGTTGCCTCTAATACCAGGCAACTGTTTTACAGAGCTTTACAGTCTTTTACACTCCTCTAACCTAAACTTCAGTGTAGCATTCAGTCAAAAAGTGTGCTTTCTTTGCAACGCATACCTTTTTGTGTTTAGATAACAAACAGTGGATTGTTGTGTAGATGGACAGAGTCACTCAGTGTACTCCTCCTCCTTGTATATCCCTGACTGGACCTTGTTTAACATCTTGTCAAGCTAACAATACATTTCATTTCTGAGACACAGCACAAGATGGATTAAATAGTACAAAAATTAAAATGTGTACAGCAGCACTGGTACTGTATCTCAGCTGTTCTTCCGACACAACACAAGCCTTTCCATCATTACTAAAAGAGAAAAATACTACATTTGTTCCAGTTTGCAGTTTCAAGCAGGAGTGCAGAGGGAAGACATTTTGCATTTCCATTTTGTTGCATTTGCTCATATTGCAATGACGATGAAAATAAGATGAATCGGTCAGCACTACTTGTAAGTATCAAACCAATTCAGTCAGTCCATAAAATTTATCAAAGTTGGATACCCATTCATCCAAATTAACCCCACTTGGAAATGCCTTTCTCTCAATGAGCAGACAGTATGAACATCACTGATTGGAATTGGCATTTAGGTGGTTTCTGAATAGAGCGAGAGAATAGTGTTTCGTTCACATACAATTTCAAATGGAACGAGTCATGTGTGCGTGTAGATGGACAGCTCTCGATGCAGTTGTCATTTTTCCAGAGCGATCTCCTTCTGTGTTTCCCATCCATCTCAGGGTGTGTCGAGCTAGCAGCCACCTCCCACGTTTCAGCTGCTAAATCAACTCAAAACAAGACGGCCTCCGCCTGCTGATTGGCTCATTAGGAGCAGCATGTTAGTGAGAAACACACTGAATTTGCTATGATGGTTTTGTAGATAATTGCAGTCTCTTAATGAGGTTATATTTAGGCTGGTAGTTGTGTGTTTTTGTGTGTCTGCTCATGTTATATGCACAACCCTGCTTGATGTGAAGTGTTCCCTGTGTTGTCCTGTACTATGTCATGCAGAGGCCACGCCCACCTCAACACTGTTGCAGTATGAGCCTGTGATCACATAGAACACGCCTGGATCACATGTCATTAATTCATATCAGTTGCATTTTTCATCACATTTTCTGCCATTATCTGACCCCGATACAGAAGGCACGGCACTAAAATAAGCTTTAATCACCATGCCGACAACACTGACTGACTGCAGTGGTTCAGAATGGTGGATTTAACAAAATAATCTTACTACTTTTGAATGCTGATCATGCCCATAATTATCAAAAAAATAAAGACCATTAAATAAAAAAGGGAGCATCGCTGTCTTCTTGGGTCGTGCTCGTAGGTGATGGTTCAATAATGGAAAACTCACTCATTGTTTGATTTAAACAGAACAAGACATGGGCATTTGGAGAATTTTAATTAATCAGTCTTAGAAAAGGCTCACAGTCAGAAAAGACTACAAGAAAGAATGCATTATATTTGATGGACATCTTCCCTCAAACATGCTCCCGTTTGACAAAGACTCGATCACTGTTGACAGATTTAGTGCCGTGTTTAACTCACAATGCTGCAGGACCACAAAACAGCAGTAAACAAACAGTAAATAACGAAGTGATTTGCACCTCAGCCCCCCTCTCATTCCTCCGTTTTTAACACCTTTCCAGCCTCCAGGAGACCAGTTAGGCTCGTGTCAGTAACCATCCATCACGTCACCTCTTCCCTGCGTCCTTTTCATCTGTCTGCCTCTGCTTGTGCAGACCTGAGCCTGGGAGCCGAGCTGGTTTACTAACTAAATAAATCCAGTCTGGCAGGATTGGTTTCCAGGTTGTTGAGCATTGAAGCCATTGCTCAGACAAGCTGGTGCCACCTGTGATGTTGTCCAACAATGTCTGTGCCGGGCGGCCTGAGCGGACCACAGGCGAGACTTTTATAGGATCAGTGCTGATGCACACAGGCGTGTGCATGTGATGCACTTTCAGGATTTTGCAGCTGCGGCAGGCAGGTTTGCTTTTGGGGTGAAACAACAGCAAAAACAAACAAACAAAAAAAAAAAAAATGAGCATGGACAGACGAGTCATGGCCTTTTGTTTGTGTCTGGATGTAGAGTGTGTGTCTGTAGGCACCAGCTGAAATCCTCAAAGACTGGACAGATGATTAGTTGTAAGGTACTGAAACACTGAAGCAGCTAAATGCTCGAGGGTGCAGCTGAATCACATCTCTTTGAAGTTGCACTCATAAAACGCTGTTTCTGCTGCCCTGCGGGGGAATATAATGTCTCAACAGGATATGGTAAAGGCAAGAGACCCATTTCCCTCTGGCGACATTTTTAGGAGCTTACATTCGTCTGCTGCTAAATGTGATGTGGCTACCTGAGATAAGCAGGAGTGATGTGGTTGTAGTCTAATATAAGTATGAAAATATGCAACTCTGAAAGCTTTGTCAGCATGGTGAAAGGTTCACTTTAGCCCCACTTACTGTCTCACTCTGTGATATATGTTATGTTATAAAAATATAAGCATAAATGTAGGGATCATGGTTTTGATTATTATTATTTTATTAAACAAGAATAGGTATAAACCTAGTACATAGCTTAGGGCTACTCCACTTGTTACCTTTCAGTTACCTTTCCTGGCTACTCAGAGCTGCAGGGAAATGGAGTTGCGCTTCTAGTTCAATGAGCCTAGCATCCATTACAGCAAATGAACTGAATTTATTACATGTACCCTTATCGCTAAAGGAGGCAGAAGAATAACTAAACATAAGACACACCGAGCAAGAGAGAGCAGGAGAGAGGGAGGGAGAGAGAGCAGCCATTGCTAACTGCTAAAGCTAAAGAACCTAGCATGAATAGCGTGTAAACAACAGAAACACCAGCAACTGGAAATAAGACAATACTCTTACTGCAGCACAGCAATAAAAGCCCCATTTAGAAATAAAGGGTTTCTGTCCAATGAGAGCCTCCGTTGTTGAGGTCCAGGCAAAAAGTCTCTACATCTAGAAACAAATGCAATACATTGCTATGATATGAAAGTTGACCTGGCAGAAAGCGACTCTGAAACTGATGGTGAAGCAGTCAGCTAAAGAGAAGACAACACTTGTTGTACAGAGTGGAGCTTCTTCCCTCACAAACTCTTTGACGGGTTCAGACACCAGCTTGCCGAGAGCACTTTAACCACAGAACAGGCGGGCATGATTTTGGCCTGTCATCAAGTTGCTCATAGAATTAACGTTAGCAACAGCTGATGTGACCTGTCGCCTGTCATGTTTGTCATGTTGGTCAGTTAAAGTGACGCTCAGCGAGCGAGAATGAGGATCTGCCGTTTCCAACACTGCTCTTTGCTAATGATTATTGCTGTCAGAATTTAGTGAGTTTGTGTATTTTGCCAAATAATTTTTTTAAGAGTTCTTTAAAACTGTAATTTTTACTCTTGTGCAGTTAAATGCGCAGAGGAGAACAGCTGTCATAAAGAAGAACAGGGCTGCAACACTAGCATGCTGAGCTAGACAAAACACTGAGGAGTAAAGAAAGGATTGGAATTTAGCTAATAACAGTCAATTCAAATCTTCCCGGCCCTGCCCCGACATCTCTAGATAAATGTAAATGTACAGTTACAGTGCTTTCAGAAAGTCTTCATGAGATATTTCGACAGCTTTATTTTAATTGTTAGCAGAAAGCTGCAACATACCAAAATGTGAAAAAAGTGAAGGGGTCGGAAGACTTTCTGAATAGACTGTAGGTATTAAGTGATCTATCATGATCTCTCAGACATCTAGTCCATCTGCTTTATAAAAGTAGCCCCTGGGTTCATACAGAAAATAATAACTCAGTAAACCTGTAGAGACTCTTGACTATAGAGACAGTTCAGCTCTTCAAGAGGATTGATATCCTGTTTGTCTTCTCCTCATGGTCTTAACTTGATCAATAGCGTTTCTCTTTCATTTATTGCGCCGGACGTCGTGGAGGTGGGAATCACCTGTGTGTTTGTAAGTGTGTTTCTGTGTGTCAGTTTGAATGACAGGAGCAAAACCATAGAGGAGCCTCTGTAACCTTTGTGCTAATACTTTGCCTTAATCAACCTTGAACAGCTGAGTGTGTGTATATACACATACACATATATATGCAAAAAAACACACCTGTCACATTGGATAGCTTCTCCATACTCTGTATTATGACTCAGAGTAAACTGATTGTTGGGCAGTGTTTGATGAAATCCTTGTATAGTGCCTCACACATTATCTGTGAGAGCTCATGTGCTTCGAGTGTGTTTGAGTACCAGATCAACGTCAAAGTCCACTTCCTGTAGGCGTTTCAGCTCAGAGGGGAACTTTGGATCTTTGGCACGGTCCCACGTTAAATGTTAATCCTGAACCATGTTCACTTTGTGAACCCTGGGAGAGCAGAGATTTGTGCAAAGCTCAGAGAAAAAGCTGCGACATGCTGCTGAGGAAAAGCCTTCAAGACGACCCTGAGCTCTCGTGTTCTGCCCTTTGCTGTGACATTGGGCTCATTTACAAAACACAAAAGACGAGTGTGTGACACACAGATTTATTGGGGGTGGTAGTGTTAGAAATTATGAGTGTAGTATAAGTAGTAGTATAAAGTCAGAAGTTTGTGTGTGTGTATGCAGCATGTTATAAATGAAGCAACCTCCACCATGCATGTGTTTTGTGTTGTGGAGCGTTTGTTTTTGCAGTGTTCAGTGATGGTTACATAGAGCTGGATGATATACTGTTTTCTGAAATGAAACTAGATTGTCTGTGGTTTTTGTCGTTAGTGTTGGGATCTGATTACCGGTTTCATTTTCATTCTGGTTTTAATTTAGCACAGTACCATTGTTGAGGTTGTTGTGTAACTAATCCTTTATTGAATCAAATATCAATGTACAAGACATTCAGGTAGGGACAAAAACAAAGTACCAAAAAGCACATTTGTCAGAACCTGGGTTTGGGGTCTTTGAGTCGCACTGTCAAATACTATTTAACTATGAATGTTATGCTATGTTACTTAAACTTATTTTAGCTTAACGTAAATAGATTGTAATCAGGTAACATTTAATAAAAGCCTGTTTAACTTAACACTCATTTTGATTGCTGATGAAGAAAACATAAAAATTCTACTTGGAATGATAATATAATTTAGATTTGACTGTCTCAAAAATATTAACACATAATTAATTAATGTAATGTGTTAGCTGATTCAGTGTCTCTCAGTCCTGTGTAGTTGGTGTGTCAAAGAGTAGATGCTTTAATTCTGGGATTAATGGGTGGAATTAGTCCTTTATGCAGAATTGGCCACCGTCAGAGTATCGACATAGTTAAGCTGCAAAATTAAACGCAGGTCAACTCAACATTGTATTTCCACCAGTTTTAATGTTTGCTACAAAGATGCACAGTTGAATCAATCTAGTTTTCATATAGATGTTTAAGGTTTTGGGGTAGAGAAGCTGTTCCATCATGCTTTGGTGTGAGAAGTAAAATAAGAAAATAAGAGGGAGAAGATATAAAGAAATCCGCAATGTCTAATTTTGCAGAATGACAGAATCAAAACTAACTCTATATTGAATCTCCTTTTATAGTGGTGATGGGATAGTTAGTTAGTTGTGTGTACAGTGAACCTCCCTGCCTGTGGTGGGTGTGAGTTCAGCAGGATAGAGCTGTGTGTGTCCAACGACAGTGGAGCCAGCTTGGCAACAGGGCTGCGCCATGATGTAAATGACGCAGCAATGGATAGAGGGAGCATCAGAGAGGAGGAGGAGGAGTGCAGACAGTGTGTAATGTAGTGATGGGCCTGATGCTTGGAGAGCCAGTGTTAAAGCACCCAGCACCTGGATCCACAGCAACTGGCCTTTTCCCTCCGTCTCCGTCCATCTTTCTGTCTGTGTTCCTTTTTGTTCTTGTTGTTTTTGTAGCTCTTCTTCTTCTTCCTCCTTTAACTCTCTTCACTTCTTCTGCCCTATTTTAAACCCTGTGAAACATCCCCTTTGTTACCGCTCTCACTGAATGCAATCTCTGCTCTCCTGGCATATTTAGACATTGCACTGTGTAAAAAAAAAAAAAAAAAAGAAAAGATCGTTTTGTGTGTCACCACCACTGCCAATATCATTGTCACCAACAGCAGCTGTAAATCCCTGTGTCCTGATGCTTTCCCTCCCATCACTGCCAGTAAAATTCAGTCCAGTGGTGGGACACTTTGCGGCGCTGACCCCAATCATAATCTGCTCTTTTATTTAATCTGCTCAACTCAAGGCTTTTTTTTTCTCGGTTAAGCTAGCATTTCTCTGCATGTCTCAGTGGCCCATTTCATCAGGTCTCTGCATGTCAGCTGTTTTTCATTTTTATTAAATTTTTTTTATTTAAATTTTTTCAACAAATCCATGTTTTACGTGAAAAGTGAGACGCGCCCTCCCTAAATCCTCTGATTGCAAATTGAATTTGAAGTTCTATTCAGCAGCAGTCGGCAATTAATGAGCACAACAGTGTGGCAGATGGAGGGAGGACGTGGACCACTGAGAGTGCTTAGGGTGGTTAGTCTGGCCTCTGCCAGTCGACTCTCTCATTACAGCAAAATGAGAGATGAACGAGGGGCCTATAACTCCTATCACCACTGTACTGGGGCCATTACAGCCAGCGCAGTGTGATATCCTGACATGACTGATGACTCTGTTTGCAGACTAATAGATGCCTGCACCCTCTGGAGGGGGGGGCATGACTGACAGTCATGTGGTCGTGTTTATTGTACATAGGCAGCATTTTCAGATGATGATGATGATGATGAGACCTTTGTGTTTATAGGAATCCTAATGCTTAGTGACTTGACCTAAATCAGAGTGCTTGTCCAGTGGTCAGAGTACCAGTCTAGAAGAAGCGTAAGTTCAACATCACACTTAATTCCTTTACTTACCAAAAACTGTCTCTAGTGGTAGAGAGCAACCCTCTTGTTTTGCTTCTATTTCTATCACTTCTTTGCTTCTACTGAAGTTAGCATGCTAACCAGCCTGCCTGTCCAGTCACTTTCTGATACAGAGTCACTGTAGCGTCCAGTCTGCTCAGAAGACATAGTGCTGCTCAGAGGAAGTATTATTACCTCTTGTATTATAAAGACAACAATTCTCAGGTAACAATCACGACCAGCTGCTCCCAGTAAGAAACCATGTTTGGCCGCAGAGAAGACTACAGATAGCCTCTTAAACATTGCATTTTTTTTTTCTCAATAATTTAGTCAATTTCTCAGGAACTGATGTCTGGATCTTGATGTAAAAAATCAGACATATATTAAAAGTGTAGACTTTCTACACTTGGGTGCAGATCCAGATGATAATCTGGATTTCACAGACAAGTCTAGGATTGTTTGGCCTTGGCCGAGGTACAAACTCTACCGAGTGCCATTCTAGTTTAATCTGAACATAGACAGATCTTTGCCAAGAAGGAATCATTTGTTTTGATCTATAAAAGATAAAAAACAGAAAAGACAACAACCACTGTAGTAAAAAGAAGAACTAAACCATGTAGATGAAGAACAAGTTGAAGATGATTTGGTAACAGTTTGGATAAATGTGGTGACGCAGCGGGCAGAGGAAGGTTTTGCTTTGTCAGCATGGTTCTATGGTTGGTCCCAGCAGGTCAAAGTGATACTTACTCAAGTTGACTTAACTAAACTCAAAGAGCTAATAATAAAAATGGAAGTAAAACAAATTAGGTCTGAATAGAGTCACATTACATCAGACTGAATTGAGTACAAACTAACCCTTCAAAATAAGTTGTAAAATGAATTATAAACTCAGAATAAAAGTAAAATATTTGTGACACTCCAAGACTTAACTTCTGTTGTTCGTTCATTTGAAATTATAGCAAATAAATCTCCATGAAGGGGAAATTAGAATGATTGTAAGAAAGTACAGAAATGGTACAGAGGTTAGTTTGTTTGTGCTGGTGTTTCTGAGCCAAAAAACCAAGGCATTATGGGTGCAAGGGGATGGATGCGGACATCTGATTTTCCATCCTAGAAAAATATGATGAATGGGAAATCTGCAGTCTAGACTGATGCTCATATTCATATGTGTTGGTATATAAGATGATGAAATCTCTAACGTGACGGTTGACCAGAACTGTGCAGTAAAAGGGTGAATTGAGTGTGAATGATTTCGTTTGAGAACAAGTTGAGTGGGGAATGAGATGCAGAAATGCTGCAGTCATATTTCCCTCACTGTGGCTTATAACAAATCCCATCAGGTGAGGTAACACCTGAAGGTTTGCACACTGATGTAATTCACTTACTTCCTTCAGCATATTATCTCAGTTGGACCAGCTCCCCCTCCCTGCAGGAGCAAGTCACAGCACATTACAGCTGTGACAGTAGAGGCCTTTTTAAACTTGTCTCGGTGTGTCTTTTTGTGTGTTTGTGTGTCTGTGCCTGAGCAAAGAACCTGCAGGGATCGATCAGCTGAGTGTCAGTGAGAGTTTGTGTTTTGTTCTCGTTAGAACACTGGCCCTGATTGTGTGTGTGTGTGTGTGTGTGTGTGTGTGTGTGTGTGTGTGTGTGTGTGTGTGTGTGTGTGTGTGTGTGTGTGTGTCTCAGCTTAACTCCATTTTGCAAACAGAGTTTTTAATGTACCACTCTCTGCGTGACGGCATTTTGTCTATATGTTCCTGTTACTGTATGTTCTTCAGTGATCAATGCACAGGTAGACCCAGAAAGAAACCCTGATCCTCTAAATGCCATAAATACATATCCTCCCTTGCTCCATCTCTTGCTTTTCCCATCCTTGAACTCTCTGCTCTTCACTGCTGCGTCATTCCGTCTACACTGTAAATCCCCCCATGTGAAGTGAGTTATACACCTCAGACACACAGCTCATATTTTGCTCTGTTATTCTCTTAAAACTCTGTCGGCTTAGAAAACAAGCATAAGAGAAAGTCCTTGCTTTGCTACATGTTAGTGCTTTTAATTGAGGAGTTATGATGGCGACTTTTCTGCATGGAAACACAACCTGCATTAAATTAAAATCTGTGGCTAAACTGTGGTCAAACTGGATTCACTCCCACCATCCACTGTGGTATATTATTATATATCATCCAAGCCTTAGTTGGAGCTTTTATCCCCAGAAGGCCCCCCTCTCATACTACGCTGGACTTGTTATTTCAGCGACCTGTCAGTGATGTTGTCATTGCAGCTTCCTTTCCTCTAGTGTTGTATCCAGGCACGTGGCCTTGTCCTTTATGATGGCAGACAACCACAACCTCTCCTCAAGCAACTGGATGACATCACGAGCGGAGCAGCACCCAGTCAGCCCTGCCCCGACAGAGGTGACACTGGTTTGACCCCGCCCTGAGCAACGAAGTTGACAGTCAAATCTTCAAAACAGCACACACCAGTCCGCCTCTGTGTGATCTGTTAGCTTCCTGTTATACTTGACTCTAACACACAATACTTCTTACAGAATCTGAAACCTGTATCTTCTAGTTTATTGATAAAGTGATAGACTGACAGTAAACAGATACTGAACAAAGCACATACATTGTGCAGAGTTTGACCCTAAATAGAATTCAACAGCTGCAAGTTGACATGTATGACAGGCTATATAGTAAAGCCAAAAACAAGTCTTTTCTACTTTTTCCAAGTTGTTTTTTGGGCAGTTTTTTGCTTTTATTGTGATAGAGACAGTTAGAGAGGGACAGGAAAGTTGGGGGAGAGAGAGGATGACATGCAGCAAAAGGGCTGGACTGAGCCTAAGTGATATGCGCTCTACCAGGTGAACCACCGGGGCACCCCCTAAAAACAGGTCTTTCCTCATGAAGGCAGCTATTGACTGGTCTTGCGTAAATGCTTGGAGCACCATCTGAAAGGTGGCCACTCTGAGTTAGCTAAATGTGTGTGTGTGTATATATATATATATATATATGTGTGTATATATATATATATGTGTGTATATGTATATATATATATATATATGTATCAGTGACATGTGCCATTAGATTTCAGTGTTTGCAAATCTGCTTTTCACAACACAAACCATGGGTGGCACGGTGGTCCAGTGGATAGCACTGTTGCCTCAGCAAGAAGGTCCTGTTGTCCTTTCTGTTTAGTTTAGAGTTTGCCTGATCTCCCCATGTCTGTGTGGGTTGCTCCCACACTCCAAAAGAATGCAGTTTAGGTTAACTGGCCACTTTAAGTTTGTTTGTCTCTATATGTCAGCGCTGTGATAGACTGGCGACCTGGCGAGGGTGTACCCCGCCCTCGTCCAGTGTCAGCTGGGATCAGCTCCAGCCCCTGTGCGACCCTAAAAGGATATGCGGTATGGCTAATGGATGAATGAGTATCACCACATGGATGAATGAATACCACCACCACGCTGGATTAACAATACATCCTGTCTAACAAACATGTTAGAGAACTATGCTGTGGTCTGACTGGTGTGGAGCCATCATATCGGCAAAGTATCCAGTCTGGTTGGCAGGCTGTGGATGCTGGTGCCGGTTTGTTGGTTTCAAATTTAAGTTTAAAGGCTTTGCTGTTTTTGGTCTGAACATGGCCTTAGCATTGCCCTATGGTCCTGAGTGACTCATCCAGATGTTTATAGAATACTAAGGAAAATCTCCTTTATCCAAACTGTAAATGGAAATTCACATATTTGGTCAGTCAGTAAAGTGTTGAGTCACAGCGGCCTGCTTTGGTGTTCTGTTTACATGGTCCGACTCCTCCTGGCACCTGCACAGGTACATGTCACCCTGCGAACATGTGACAGGACAACAGCCCTGTAAGACTTGGTTTAATCCTGGGATTATACTCTTGAAATTCTGAGGAGTTCTTCACCCAGTCAGTCTTGCTTTGATCATCTCTGCTCCATGTCACTTCTCATGTCAGCCCAGCGGAGCACCAACAACCGTGTCATGTTATCAGTTTGGCCATTTGTTCTGCTGAATCAGCAGCGCCCAGGAAGGAAGCTGCAGAGTGGATTGTACGGCTAATGTGCTCTGTCATGGTCCAATGTGAGCACTGTGGGAGTGTGCTGTGTCATGGACAACAGAGTGTGTTGAACACATACACATACACCAATGTCCTGGCTGCCTTCATATTACAGAGAGATGTGCTGTGAGGCAGATGAAAGACTCGGTACAGAAAAAATACAGCATCACATAAACTAACGGTTAGCTAGCATGCTAGCTAGCATGCTAAGAAAGCATTCATTTCTGTCAGCTGTCATTATGATTGTTTTACACCTGCAGAATAACAGTCTGGACTCAATTGACTGGACACAATTGATTAGTGGAATGAATGGTGAATTCCAGTTAACATGAACACTGGTGTTCCTGGTATGAAAGGCCCTCCCATGATGCACCAGGGTCGTCACATAAGGAAAGTGGTAGAAGAGTTGTCTATCTGTCTGAGATGCTCATGTTTAACACCTCTAGTTCGACCTCTGCTCCTTTTTGAGGCCTCTTATTCCTAAACAACACTCGCTGGAAACACAGCAGGGCTGCAGTAACACATGAATGAATGCTGTTGTGATTGTGTAGCTTTTGCTGACTAATAGCCAGTTATAAATTCTTAGTTTGAAAACATGAACTTTAGTGACCTATTGAGTGGCAGTGATACTGTGGTTATGTACTTATTTTCCTTCTGAATGTTTTTAAAATTCTTTGTGTGTCTGTGGCTAACCATACAAATGTAACTGAGCCTGTGTGATGGCAGCACAATACTTCACTTTAGCACACAGAACAAACCCTTCTCATAAGTGGCACCAGTTGGAAACAAAAGTGAAGAATGTGTTTAATGTTTGAGGCAAATGTGTGAACAGTGATTTGGTTCACCTGAGGGGACTTGACCAGCTCATTTTCAATACAGTGTACAATGGTTGCTACGATTTCTGAAATGCAGTAGTCAACACAGATCATCCTCCTCATAGGTGGCATATTTCCTCCAAGCTATGTCCCCTAGAAACCGGCCACATGACTCCTGCGAGCTGCCTCACTACTGTCACAACTCTTCCTCACAATAAGGACTATCTTTGTTCCTGATTAGTTTGGATTTGTTTCTCATAATTAAGACGCTCATCTGATACTCTGAAACAAGGAGTGTGGCATTTTGATATATATTTTTTTAATATTGTTTTTATTGAGCATTTCACATTGTGTTCAGAAAATTTATCAAAAAAAGGGGGGAAATTAAAATGTAATGAATAAAACTTAGTTGTACAAGATATCCTTCAAGATTCTATTACGCGGTAAATGCTGTATGATAGACTATTATCCATATTTCAGCAATGCGTTGTACATTCGGCACACACATGTAATGCATTCCATTTAACCTGCATCACAACTGTAGACTGTAAATAAAGATGGATGTAGCTTCCATGACGTAACCCATAGGTTTTGAAGCTCAGAGTGAGCTGTTCTGCTGTCGCCATCTTGGCAGTGCATGACCTAACTCCCAGCTAATCCAAAAATGGTCAAAGAGGGGCGGCATGTGTGGGGCCAAGACTTTGTGTATGTGTACCTGTAACTCAAAGAGGCCTCGCCCTCAATTATGCATAACTTGCATAATTGAAAGTTATACATGATTATGCAAAATTATTAAATGCAGTCTGTCTTCCATCTGCTTATTTGTATATACAGATGAGCACTGTGGGCAACTAAGTGGATAATCATACACACACACACACACACACACTATGAGTAATCTCATATACACAGTGCCTTATAATTTATTGGAAGTTCACAGTGTTGGTTTAAAAAGAAGAATAAGCAAATAAAGTAAAATAATAAATTAATTACCTAACTGGATTTTTTTTTTTTTTTTTTTTTTTTTTTTTTTAAATAGCGATATTTCTTGCTAGGCATAGTAGAGGTATGCAAAATTGCACATTGCAAATTAAGAACAGCATTTCACTGTAATGCAGACACAATATTTTATATGTCAAGCGATAATTTTAACATCTAATTTTGTTAGTTTTTAAATACAGCTTGGTCAAAATGCTTTTACTTGATGAGATCATATAATCACTGTATGATTTCACTGTCACTGTTATCTGCCAGATGTGCATCTAGATTTATATCTAGAAGGTGACAGCCTGAAGAACAGAGCCACATACTGTCGGATAAAAAGAAGAGAACATTGATTGACATTTGATGTCTAATAAGATATTGTCCTGATACAGATGGATCAGATCAGATTAATAATGCACTTTCTTTCACTGACCACTTCTGACTCAATCCACAGTGACAGTGTTGATGCTGTTGGTCTCACACCATGTGACAGTTACATTAATGTGGAGACGTGTGGAGTTGCAGAAATACTTAGCTTAGCTTCTTTTCATCTCAGTAAATGACTGGTAAACATACGTCTGACCTCCCTGTGACCTTTATCAGCCCCACACAAACCGCCACCCTCCACTGCGTTGTTGTGCATATGTAGTGTCACCATGACGTCCTGAGTCAGCTGTCTCTCTGGGCCTCCGTGTCCGGTTGTTTTTTGGTCGACACGCTAGTTTTGCTGCCACTTTCGTTCAGACTGTCGTCCTCCAGCAGAGTGACGTCCTCCTCTATCCTGTCTGGCAGGTGCCATGGCAGTGTATGTTTGACACCCTCAGACACCAGCTTTGTGTTAGAGACTTAAATACTGCGACTCAGTCCAAAAACATGCCACACACAGTAACCAGGCTTCAGGTCTTGAAGCTGGAACCTGCTGCAAAGTGTTTATTTTAGGATCTGTGAATGTCAAACGTCCTTGTAGCCCTGCTGTTGTGTTTTAATATTATGTAAATATGAAATAAGTGGATTCAGATAAAGCTTTCAAAGTGTGTGTGTGTGTGTGTGTGTGTGTGTGTGTGTGTGTGTGTGTGTGTGTGTGTGTGTGTGTGGTGTGTGTGTGTGTGTGTGTGTGTGTGTGTGTGTGTGTTTGTGTGCATGTGGTCTTGTTTTACTATACTTGTGGGACCAAAATGCTGAATCCCAGAAGTTTAAATGGCTGTCTGAGGGTTAAGACTTGGCTTTAGGGTTACGGTAAGGGTTATGGTTAGGATAAGGGGCTAGGGAATGCATTATGTCATTGACAGGTCCCCTCAAAGATAGCTGTACAAATGTGTGTGTCTGTACCAGTGTTTGTTTTATGTGTGTGAGAGAAAGTGACAGGGGAAAGACGTGGTGAACAGCGGTCACAGTGTCCTCGGTGGCTCAGACTCTCTCCACTCGACCCCTGTTGAGTCTGTGTGTGTGTTTCCTTAAAACACATAAAAGGCTACAACAGCATTAGCATTGGTATACCATTTTAATCAACAAACCTATAACTGCTGGCTTGTCAAATTGGTTTCACCTATGACAGCTGATACCCCATCCTGCCTTTACCAGTGTTTTTCCTCTGAGTGGCGTCAGTCGCTGCCTGATTTACTACTGCTGCTGCTGTTTTTAGTCATCTACCCGTGGCAAATAGGGCTCATGAGCACCTCCTCTCACGTCACTGCCTGTCCCGTGGTAGGCCACATCTCTACCTCTAGGACACAGCAGGAGTCTCGGGTTAAAGAACATTTGTCTAACTTCTGCTTCCTTGTTTACATTTTCCATTGGGTTTACAATCTTGTTGCCATTTCTACCTTCCAGAAAGAAAAATGTCTCCTCTCAATATTTGTTGTGCCACAGGCAAAACATATCAGGATCTGGCTGTCTGTTGGCTTTGGTGCAGGCTGCAGCTATTGTAACTATCTCTGTGGAATCAGCTGGATTTAACATTACATAAGATCTGATGCATTTTAGCTGAGGCTTAAAAAAAATGGGAAACACATGCTGTATGAAGAAATAGTTATTATCAGGTTCATCAGGGTTGTCAGCCTCATCATTAAAGCCTGTGCCTCACATCGTGCAGACATGACACTGAGATGTAGCCAAAGAAAACGCTACAACATCAGCCATCAGTCCCTTTCTGGCGGATCTTGGCCGTTGCCGGTCAGATAACTCATAACTTTGTCTTTGACCATCTGTAGCATTCACACAGATGTGTTGCCATGTATTTGAATGTCTCCACCTGAACAGATATCATATGTTCGAGATTTTAAGTCTCCCTTAAGTACATTTTTCCCATCGTGGCTGGAAGTGAAAGATCCCTGAATCTGTCTGTGTCTGAGACTCTGATCTTGCAGGAAGACAATGTCACTACACAGATGTTGCCAGTGTAACTTGAACACTTCCAGCCAAATCTGTAGATACGTTGCCAGTTGTAGTGAGTCTGTCGAATCGTCTTCCAGCCCCTGAACTTGTCTCCTTTGTTATTCCAAAACCCCGCAAGCTTGAAAAAAATTTAAACAAATACTTAACCTTAAAAGTTTTAGGTTGACTGATGTTACATGATATTACCACACTTGCCATCTGTTCTGCTAACAAAATAATTGAGTTGATCATATTTGTAGTACTCGTTGTTGATGTCATTATTTGAGTAGCATTTCAATACTCATGCACCTGCGCAAGTGTTGTTTTTGGCTACAGTAGTTCAACTCATTTGACGCTACGTGCACCATGGCAGCCATGACCAGGAAAAGTGATGTCTGTAAAAAATACTTTGACAAAAAAGACGACAATAACGTGCAGTGCGAGGTATGTGGCGTAGCCTATTTTTATTATCATCATCATCATTAAGTCGAATGTATTATTCACGGCCCAACATGGTGTTATGTTATTTTGTTTTTTCCCAAGGGAAACTGCAGGCTTAAAACGCCGTAAATGAAGTTTAATTTATTGTTTGAAATTTAATTGAACTTTGAATTTATGATTTAGGCTGTTGATTGAGAGTTACATGTTAAGCAGAGCAGTACAGAAGTCCATAACGTACCTGTGGTTCCATAAAGGCATTTGAAATTGCACTTGGTTTCCATTGCCTGTTTATTTACATAAATGTGAAAATATTAAGACAGTAATGTTTTCCAACTGCCAAACAGTAGGCCTGGTCGACCTAACATTAGTTCCGCTTGTTTCCAGTCTTTTTTTACTGTAAAAATATATTTATATATAGATATATAATTTCCGAGTAATCGAGTACTTGTTGATAAGATAATGAGAGTAGTCAAATATTTAAATTACTGAAAATGCCCATCCCTAATAGAAACCAATGAACTGCCATACTGCTGAGCTAACCTGTCTTCACTGGCTGCACTCATGTCCTCAATTCACGCTGCTGTTGTTGTTGGTACAACCGAACAACACACATGTTAAATGACTGGCTGTTTGTGTGTCACTCATTGGTAGCACGCTCCATTGTCAGGGGATATGATTGGCTGTTTGTGAGCCAGGGACAGAGGAAACTTGAAGTTTGTTCATGCAGCCGTGAAACTGTCAGACTTACTATTGAACAGTTTCCTTATTAAAGTGTCCATCTCCGGTGCATATCAATATGCTATCGTTTTATCGCCCAGGCCAGTCAGGCACCATGTACAGAAAACATTTATCTCAAGAGGAGGAAAGATGCTTTGTACCAGATTTAGTTACAATCTAATTTCCATCTGCAGATCCTGGGCAGGTGAAAAAAAGCTATGATCACCACTGTAAATCGGTCGACATCCCTATGGAAACACAGAATAACACGCTTCATAGGAGCACCAAATCAAAACTGATGATAGCTTATATCACACTGATGATGGCTTACAGCTGAAATCCTGTCATTGATTGACCCATTTTAAAAACAAAATGAACAGAATATAGATTTCATAACAGTACCTACATATATCCAAGGTTATAAAAGCAGGTCAAATTAGTGCTGACAAGATTGGTTAGTTAAAATCTAGTCTTTTTACTTCCTGAGAGAAAATCTGAAAGTCCATGCAGGTCTTCAGACTGACAGGAAGCTTATTCCACTCTTTAATAACTTTAGAGGAAAAGGCCGATTGTACAAAGGTAGAGCCTCATTTAGGGAAACTACAATCTCCCCTTGAAAGAGACCTTGAAACTCATTCGCTCAGAGTGGAGCTGAACAAAGGTCTGCAATGGTGGAGGGGCAGCATTGTGAATAATCTTATGCACCAAATGGACGTCTGAATTCAGAGTTAAGTTGTCAAAGCTCAACATTTTCTATTGAATAATTTTGTCACAATTGTGACATTGTTGTTATTTCCTGTCCAGGACTTTCAGGGTTTGTTTGTGAGAGAGTCTTTCTGACCTGTGACCAACATGATCTGCAATAATGAAAAGAAGAAAAAATCATGCATTCAGAGAGTAGAGGCTTCAACTGTTAACCAATTCATAATATGTTTAAAATTAGCTAGACTACATTTCAAAAGATGGCTCAGCTTTTGAATGTGAGAGTGGAAACACTCAACTAATATTTTTTGCGGTTTGTCCATTTACATAGATATTGAGAAAAACCCTTTGTTTCATTTGTTCAAACATCAGATGAAGGTAATGATAGGGCTGTTGTACTGCATATGTGTTGATCTGTGTGTACATGTATGTGTGTGTATTCTTCTCTTCAAACCATTATTCAGTTTTCGTGACTTACTGATTCCTCACAGCTGTGTTGTGTTCAGGCAACGACGGAGACTGTAGTTATACTTGTGTATGAATTCAGGGTTTCCTGTCTGTGTATGTCTGTAGTTTTGTGTGTATTATTTACCTGCAGAATAGTTTTTTTGCATGTGTACAGCACAGTGAAACTACAGAGTTTTGTCAAAACAATATTTAAAACTTACTACAGCCTCTTTTTATTCCGTAGTCTAGTATATCGCACCATACCAGATGCTGTTTGACTGTATGTTTAAATAGTTGTTCATATTTATAGATGAATAATTAAAGGAAGAACAGAATCATTAGTGTAGACACATGGGATACAGATGCAAATGGTTTGTGTGTGTGAAAATGATGGGAGTCATTTTCTGTGGCTTCCACGGTCACCAGATCTCAACCTAACTGACCCATCTCTTAGATACTGTTGCCATACCTGTCTGGATTTCCATCTGAGCACTGCATGTATCATGGCTGTCACTTCTTCTGCCAGAAAAAGAACTGTCACATAATTCAAACACAAATTTACTGTACTGTATATACACACACACACACACACACACACACACACAAACACACACACACAACTGGGCCATATAACCTGTGTATAAATCTTATCTACTTGTTCTCGTACCATGATGGCCTTTTAACAAGCATCTACACAGTCTGACCAAGTTGTACAGTTACACCATTCATTCCCGGTGCCTTCGCTGTAAGCTGGTGTTGGTGCAGGAGAGATTTGTTGTCGTTGCAGAGTTGTCAGTGCTTTTTACAAAGTCGACAAACAGCCTCATCTTTATTGGTAATTTTTGCAAACTACAGCAAAGCAAACCCAAAATACTTCCACACACTGCTCTACAGATGTTTCAGAGTCATGATAATCTTATTAACACGGCCTTTTGAGGCTGAACAAGTCATTACAGTCTGAATATATATGTTTTCCCTCGTGTTTGAACAAATGTTTAAAGTGACAGCCCCAGCATTATGCAGTTCACAGTTATAAGTGGCAGATTTGAAATCCATGGTAAATTTTGAGACAATGAATCCTTTATGCCAGGAAGAAGTAGAACAAAGCAGCTTCTCAGTTTTAGTCTGTTCATCATTGGCTCATTTATCAGCTGCAGCCACTGAATTACTGAACTTGATCTGTGTGAGCTGGTTGAACGGTCTGACTTTTTAATATCTTGTATTCAGTTGTCGGAGAACGAGAAACTTGAAAAAAGATCCCCAAAATTCATTTGATGGCTGCGGTTGTGATACAGTACAAAGAAAGATTAAAGACTGAAGTTATCAGCAAAGCAAAAAGTCAGCTCCCTCACTAACTGATGACTGATGCATGACATGGATACAAAGGAGCTGTGTTATTTTTGTATAGCAAAGTAAAGATAGTAAAATGATCACAATGCAGTATTACAGTATTGTAAAGAAAAATATCATATCTGACAAATTTTTTGTTAACAAAACCCTGTTCACATTATTTAATATAGAAACAAACTTGGACAAGCAAGGCAAAAGTTAATTATGTGCTTTATTCTTAGTATTTTCAAACTGTATGCAGAGAGAGAAAAAGTTTTGCGGGCAAACTAAGTACCAAAAGCTATAGTTCCTCTAATGAACACCCTGGAATCTGGCTCCAACAGTCAGTCAATCACCATAGACTTCCATGTTCTCATGTAAAATGTTCAAATTTACAGCAGAAATAAACATGCTTACAGCCTGGTACAAAAACTCTAGATGGCGACGGTGGAGCAGCTCACTCTGAGCTTCAAAACCGCTCTTCAGAAACCTGTGGGTGACGTCACAGAGCCTATGTGCATCTTTATATACAGTCTATGGGACAAACCGATGATCTTGGGTAAACCTTCCTAAATCCAGTAATAAGCAGGACAGAGCCACAGTGGAACTGGATGTGACGGTCCTGAATGGGGATTATCAAATGAAACATGTGCCTCCACATTACACTGGAGTGAGCCAGTGATATCCTAAAACACACTGTTTAATTAATTCCTTGCAGTTTTACTTTGGTTTTTTTGGGGTTTGAACTTAATCGACAGAAAGAGAGAGAGGAAGAGAGAGAGAGAGAGACGTGTATCAGTATCAGTAGCAGTATGTCTGGAGGAGGATGTTCTTGTCTCAGACTTTTCAATGCAGCAAGTCGGCCGTGAAGTGGCGTCTCTGGAGGAAGTGAACTGTAAAAGACTGGTGTGTTTGTGTGTGTGTTTGTCCTATATTCATCTCTGTATCTTGTCTGTGTCTTTGTGAGCTGTAGGGTCTTTTTCCATAATGAGTGTTTACTGTACATTCCTTCCTCTGGCCTGGGGTCCTGAGCTCTGCTGAACGAAGCTGAGTCACTGTGTGGTCACCGCTGGCTCATCACACCTCAGGAATATGATAGCACCACTGCTGCTGTCTCCCAAAGCTGGCATGACGTCAGAATTATTCATCCCCATTACTGCTAGAGGATCCAGAACATGTTAGAAATTGTTTGGATGTGCCCAGCCCAGTCTGAATAAGGCTGTGGTTAAACTGGGTGACTTCCAGTGGAATAGTATAATAATAGCATTGCTAGAGAAGTTTCACCGCACTGTTTGATTTTATATCAGTGCACAATTTTTATTAGTTAACGTCATGAGGTACGGACGGCTCAACTCCAGTAAAAGTAATGACATCACTTCATTGGTGAATGCAGGATCATTCTCCATAGGAAATAATGAAGTCACCAGACATCCACAGTAAGATGGCTCGTGTCGAAGCGTGCCAAGACTCCACCCTCTCACAACAGCTTCTGCATAGTCAGCTTATGTTGAAGCAAGGTGCTCTAACAGACCTTTTCACCACAGATATTTTGACTTGTCGTAACAAGAAGAGCATAGGTGGAACTAATGTCATTAACAACGGTTCAGATCCATTAAGTGTCCCAGTGAGTCCTGACGGTGAGTCAGCAGTCACGACACCAAAGCTGCCAAAATGTCTGCTGGGAAAAAGGTCAGTTTACTCCCAACTAGTCAGGCAGCTGCTCAATGACTGTTTAACTGTGGCACAGGGGTGTGCATGATTAGTTTTAACTAAGTAAGTATCACTAAGTAAGTATAAGTTAAGGATCATATTTTCCTCTTCTCCTGTGTTTTATTTGAAGTGTTGATCCATAAGAAGATAAATTTGTGGTTTTAAGAACCAAAAACCATCTTAGTGTAGTTTTACATCTCCTCTCTCAGGCTTCTCTCTGGAGCTCTAGTAACAACAGGTCGGTTAGACGATCAGCAGAGAGGATCAGAGGCGCTTCGATCGGTGATTGCGTGTTTTTATAACTTATTTAAGGGTTGCTCTCACTCTGTCATAGCAGCAGTGTTTCTGGATTGATAGCTCTGTGCTGGACAGGTGAAAGGTGTGTCTACAGTGTTTGTGATCTGAAAGACATCATCATGTTGTGTTTACATCAATGCCAATCGGAGCCGATAAATACCTTGTGAATGCTGCGTAAATGCTGATTGAGCCCTTTTCCATTGCTGACAAAATTCTGATGTTAGCGGGTCTTAGTGGGTTTTTTGACCAGTGGAAAAGGGGCTAGAGAAACCAAATCTTGCAAGGTTGGATGGCAGGTCCAGGTGGGCGTGGCTTGAGGCATGGCTGAGGGCGGTGACTGCTTTGTTGTGACATCACCAAGGACCAGAAGTCTTTGACAGCTGGCTTTAAGGCTCAGTTTCTGAATACAGGCCTTTATACTGTATGGGACTAATAACAGAAATGAAATGTTATGTGTTGTAAATCATCTAAGTAAATTGAATATCCTGTGTTCTCACGTCTACCATAATAAGTGTTTACCATACATTCCAAGCAAGACAGAGAAATGATTTGCCATAAACAGTCAGGTCATGTCATTTCAAAGTGTATTTGCATAAAGCAGTAACAGTCTCTGTTCTATCATCTCCCGTGATAATTACAAGGACCAAAAGACTCTGAACACGTTAGCTTTCAAGCTAACGTCTTCTTATCTACAAACATGGGCACAAGTCTCGTCTTGTGCAGTTATTTTGGTAAACATGCTACCAGCAAACATCCACCAGGAGAAAGTGCCATTCTTTTATCAGTTTGCAGGCTGGATGGCTAATGCTGACTAGTAAAGACATAGCTGCAAATTTCAGCTTGTAAATTATTTGATCCTGTTTCTTCACTACAGTAACACACAGGAAGCATGATGTGAGTTATTGGCTTGTGATTTACAGTTACAGCTACAGTGTAATTTGAGTTGGACTTGAAAATAGACCTGGTCCAGACAAAGCCCTGGATTTATGGAAAAGTATGAGACATCTGAACCCAGCTAGTGTTATGTAGCAGGAGGCAGGGATGGAGGGCCAGGTATGTTGCATAATTACAAAGCACTAAAGCAATAAACTACAGCTCTGGTGTTTGTGTGTCATGGACCAATCTTGTAAGATCGAGAGGTGTCTTGCACAGTTTTGTCTGTCTTTTTACCAGATTAATTTGGGATTGACACAGTAATGTGTGTGTTTGTGTGTGTGTGTGTGTGCATGTAGCTCCACTCACTGTTGCATACCCAGCTGTTCACTTGAATTGGAGGAAATCACTGCAAACTTGGCAATATTTTTATGTAAGCCTGCTTGTCTGTCTCTTTGAACATCTTCATGTGTGTGCTAATCTGGGTGTAACCTTGTGTGTGTGTGTGTGTGTGTGTGTGTGTGTGTGTGTGTGTGTGTGTGTGTGTGTGTGTGTGTGTGTGTGTGTGTGTGTGTGTGTGTGTGTGTGTGTGTGTGTGTGTGTGTGTGTGTGGCGTTTCCACTGGTAATGACATGACAGGCTTGGTAGTGAGGGAAGAGACGAGAGAGAAATCCTTGATTTAATTTAAAGGCTCGTTCACATCAGAGACAGATGGAGGCTGTGGTCTGCTGGTTCTAACAGCAGCTCTCAGGAACAGGCACGTGTTCAAGTGAAGCTGGTTTGATGTCAGTGGGTTAGTTTGATCAGAGGCTAGTGCCTGAGATTCAAGAATGCTTTTCGGGAATAAGTTCCTGCAAGTTCCTTCAATCTTAAATCTGTCAAACAATTATTTGACACTTTCTTTGTGTGATTTCTGCAGTTGTTGGAAAATGGGCTTCTTTTGTCTTTTGGCCACTGTAACAGGCCTTTTACTGCACCTATTATACCACCCAGAACATAAACAAAACCCTAGCACTAGAGCTAGTAGAATGTATACAATAATCGCCAACCACATTGACAGATAGACATGAGTCAAATTCCTGAACATTTCACCATCATATCTTTATGATCAGTCATGTGCATTAACGCTGTTCATTGAGTGCGTTCATATTTTTTGTGAACGCTGAACTGAACGAATCAGTTTATGATGTACGTGAACGTGAGCGGTGTTTACTCTCTCACTCTCAGTAGAGAAACTGAGACGCTTCAGTTCAAATTATTTCCTGTATCTGTGTGACGTGGGCTTCTCCACCTCCCCGCCCCTTTAGGAGACAAGCAGCAGGTCTGAGTGTATTCATTCATATGGGCGAAGTGAACAAGATCACAGATTGTCACCGATTCTTTCGCTCCATAGTCACCGAAATAAATATTGGACCCAGTTCTCACTAGCGTCACGTCTTCAGAACATTCTTACGTCAAAATGACATTTTTCAGATCAGGAGAAGATTAACTTTATTGGAGACCTGCCTCTGTCTCAGCGCCATACTCTCACGAGATCTGTCAATCTTTTGGCGGGGACAAGTAATCCATCAGTTAGTGTTAAAAATGCCCGAGCTTTGTGCAGCAACAGGCTGTAATAACAAGAAAAACAGATCTGTCTTTTCTTTCCCAAAGGATGCAGAGAGGTAAGTCTAGACAAGGACAGATTTTAATATTAGCTACTGTCACATTTCATGCCGGTTGTCTTGGCTTGAGGGAGGGGCTGGGGGACATCGCCCACTTAGGAGCCCGGAACTGTGTCCCATTTCATACCACTGCCTGTAATGCGGTATCTTCTGTGTAGAGGATCTTTGCTCTCGCTAAAGTCAATGCCGCTCACGTTTTACGACAGTTTTACGGCACGCCGAATGGCGTCTACATAGACACGGCCCAGCTTGGCTAGTGTTAGCGGCACAGACAGTACAGACGGTACAGATTCATCTAGTACTGCTGGAGCTGGAGTTTGTTTGAGCATTTGAAGCAGTTTTGTGAACAAGTGAAGACTGATTATATTTATATACGCATTTTAAATGTAACTCATGTCTGTGATTCTTCAGTGGTGTACAATAATTCATTTAGTTTGGGAGTGGCAGGGATTTGGGGCTGATGATGGATGGTAGAAGGAGGATCTATTGAAAGAGAAGAGCGGCCTATTTATGTTTTAAAAAATGGAACAAATGAACGTGAACTACTTCATTTTTGGAACTGTGAACTTAGTTCAAAATTTTAAGAAATGAACTATGAACGTGAATTAGTTCATTTTCATCTGTATGATCTGAACTTTGAGCTAGTTCTTTTCAAGTGTGAACTGGCACAACCCTGTTCATGAGCCAGTTCAGCCGTGCAGCTACAAAGAGAGAAAAAGCAGCAGGAAGTCTTTTTCAGCTTTATAGTGTCAGAGGTGTGAAAGTGTGAAGTGGGAACAGGCAGAGTAAAGAACAGGGAGATGAGAAAGGTTGAGACTGTACAAAGTGCAGATTCTTCCACAAAACAAATATGGCACAGTATGGTCTTAGACCTTTAGACCCCAAAGCCATAGATTGAGTGAAAGACAAGAGACAGCCTGCCGCTGTCTGAATGTCTGAACACATGGTGACAGTTCAAGACTGAAAGATTTGTTCATTTTTAGCAGACTGTGATTGGATGAGTCTGGGTGTAGTGGTTTTCTGCTTTGCAAATACATTTACCATTCACACCCATTCAAACTGTGTGTAGTTGTTGGTGAAACAAATCTATACCTCACAATGTTAATGATTTTACATTTGTCTAGCGTGTCAATCAAGCCATCAAGCTTTTATTTACAGACTTTTAACTGGTACTGTACAAAGCAAAGAGATCACATCTTTTCATACTTTCATTGGCTATGCTTTAGATTGGACATAGATTTGAAGATTTAAATCTGGATGCTTGATAAATGACATGTTTATTAGCTCTTCATGAGCCAGTGCACTACCTCAGATCTTATGATGAAGGCTTTGCTTGTGGTCTCAAAACCTGAAGACGAAGGCTGTGTTCAGACCAGCATCAGCCCTGAATGAAAAAATGCATTTCAATGAGGCCAGTCAGTCGGTGCAGCACAGACGACAAACGGCAAAGAAGTTGAACTTGAGACTTTTGCTGCAACCATTTCACCTGACGATGCGCTGTGTCGGCTGTTGTGGTAGATTACTTCACAACATGAACAGTTATTAGTATTTGTACTGATTACCTCCGTCACAATGAAAGATAAAGTAATTGCTTGTTTTGCTGTTTTAAAAATACAGTACACAATATCTGTGAGTATTATAAACCGCTGTGTTTTCACGGCTGATAAACCTCGAAATGCATCATTCACCAACGCATCCGCATATATTGTCTTAATTCAGGACTATTTTCTGTCTGAATCACCACAAAATCATCACAATGCAAAAATATGCACAAGCTAAGTCTGTCACGGTGTTGCCTTTTTCCAACATGTCCTGGTTGGTAGAAAACAGTGTGAATGCAGAGTTGAACTCATGCCCAAGTCTCACAGGTTTTTAAAAGGTCAGGTTAAAGAAAGCCTCAGGCTGTGAGTTGGTAGGTGTCTGTATTAGAAAAACAAAAGAGGCACCATGAAAGACAGCAAACAGTATGATCCCTGAAAAGATGTATTTATATTTATGTATAAGGCCTCATGTTTAATTTTTCATACACTCCGTCTTTGTATGTAACTTTGTTCACAACACACATTTCAAATTGTAAAGGTGGATGTAGGGATATCCAGGTGTTGGATTGGTCTTATTTAATATTTAATATCTGCTCATACAGATTTCTGATTTCAGCTGTAGCAAACAAAAATATTCAACATAAGAGGCGCAGTGGAAATGAGTACCAAGCATGCTGGGTATGAGGATTTAGGAATTGGGAAGGGATGATGACTGTGAGATTTGCTGTTCAGAGCCTTGAGGGGGGTCGTGTGTGTGTGTGTGTGTGTGTGTGTGTGTGTTTTGGGGGGGTCTGAATTTGGATGACAGCAAAATAGAGTTGGCCATCTGTCTGCAAAGAGGAGGAGCCTGTCTGCTCTCATCTGTACCAGACTGGGCTGCCCTGTTTTTCTGTGTCTAGTCTTGTGCTGAACTCACACTCAAACACAGGGTGCAGTTGTTGCCATGGTCCCTTTGTGACTCAACCTCCCCGAGTTCAGAGAAGGAACGAGAGAGCGAGTGTTTACCTCCAGTTGTCACACTCAGGAAGGTTAGACCGACCTCCTGCATCGAGGAAGAGCTGAACATAGATTTGAGATTAGCGTTTCAAACTGAGAAGTAGTTTCTGTGGAGGTTTACACCATTGTTAAAACTCCACTGATCCCTCTCATCCAGTCTTTGTTGGAGCCCTGTCATCAGTCTAATTACTGTAATTCCCCTCCAGTTGGAGAACAAAGGGACTGATCAGAGGATTAGGCCTGTAGACACCAGGCCCTCTGCCAGGCCCTCTACACTCTCTACCTGTTCCCCCAGTGGGAGACAGCAAGAAAATATGCAATGGCTTAAAATCGAAATGAGTAGGTGACAGTAGATTCCTGAGTAGAAAGTCCTGCACAGAGAAGATTTAAGTTGCATGAAACAAATTATACCTGTCAGTCGAAGCATGCTGGAAATGATATATTAATGCGATATGAGAAAAAATTAATAATGTTAATGTATTACATTGTGTGGCAATCATGATGTTGGTATGTGGGGCTGCCACTAGATGGCAGTAAAGCAATGCTACCAGACAGAAGAATTTATCATGTTATTGTTTCATTAACATGTATAGCGTTGCCAAAAATTGCACCATGCTCCGGACAGAAGTCCAGGTGATGCGAATGTGTTGTTATGGTGCTGGCAGGGCAACTCTCACTAGTCGTTCATTGAGTTGCTCTCACCCCATGACAAGGAAAGGTGTTGAGGGAGGGGCCTGTGTTTATATATCAATATGTGGACAGAGGGTGCACAGTCATGGTGCGGCACTGAACCCGCATTTTATTTTCTACTTCAGGCCTACATGTGTTATATTTGATGTTGTGAAGGTAACAGGAGGTCAACTTCATTCATAAGCACAACAGAAGCTTAGAAACATAAAAATGTTCAGATTACCCATAGTCCTCTGCAGCAGACGATTTTGAATACAGCCTTCAGCCGGAGCTTGTGCAGGGTTGTAGCAATTGTTATTCCTTTGCGTCTTCATTGTAAATTATACATTTTAGGGTTTATAGAGTTTATTTTAAAGAAATATTGTTTTAAAATTACATTTACATATAACTTTATTTTATGTTGTGTCTCCACCAGGTGGCTCTGCTCGGCTTGGACCTCTTATCTGCCTTAGTGACAAGGTTACAGGAGCGATTCAGGGCCCAGGTGGGAACAGGTAAGGTTCTTAGTTTTCATCTGTGATGTTGTATCTACCATCATTGTATCTTTTCATAATTGTTTTAATGGAGCCCAAATCCTCAGGTTTCAGAGCAAGGAGCCATTTACATCTGGTAATCACCTTAATCAATGTTCCCTTTTGTCTTTTATGCTCCCAGTGATTCAACTATTGAAACAAAGAAATGGAAATAAATCAGAATTTTAGGTTTCATTTTATCAAGTTAGATTTTATGGGATCATTCATACCTCATTTTATTTTCTTGTTAGTTAATCATTTTCCCCTTTACCTAGAGAAGTCCCAATACCTCTCAGTTGAGCTGATCCTTTCTTGAAGGATACTTTTGTTAGGTTAAATATTACACTATGACCCTGGTCATGGTGCAGCAGTGAACATACAGTTTAATTGCCACTTCAGTCTCAGATGTTTTATCTTGATGTTGTGAATGTTACAGGAAGCCAGTTTCATTCATAAGCACAACAGAAGCTTACAAATATAAAAATGATTGGATTACCCATAATCCTTTGCAACAGAAGATTTTAAATACAGCCCCCAACTTGGGCAGTTGTTTTTCCTTTGATTTGTGAGTGTGAATTAGGGCCCAGGCCCAAGATGGCCGCCGCCTTCATCATCCTCTAAAGTTGAATAACTGAGCAATTAGATTCTATTGTCTTGAGTACGATCATTCTCACCTCAGTATCACCCTCTTTATTGATGCCCACTGTCTGCTCTTCTCCTCTTCTATACTTAATTCAATTAGAATAAATTACTTAAACATCTCAGATCGTGTCTCCCTCCTCCACATGTTTTTGTTTGTCTGCTCAAAAGACAAATCCAGACATGAATTCTACCTTTCTAAAGTCTAAACATTGGATGTTTGCTTTTGCCTGCTTTTTTGTTTAGTTGTGTCTCTGTGTAACATCAGTAAAATGTTAAATGATTCCAAACGGTCTCATTTTACAAAAATTTGCTTATTTTGATGCTGAAGTGTAGGAAATTTGATCTTATGTATAATTAAACACAAACAGTTTAGAGAGACTGAATTGAAAAATGGTCCAAAAGTACAACCTCAATACAAAAAAAGTGATTACTCTTGTGATTTCTAGTTGACTGTATGAACAAGGTTATAAGATAACCAGTGAACATCACAGCTTTTTCAGTTTTGTGTTGTGCCTAATGCAACATGGCTGCACATGGTGAAGAACTGCAGGAGCATCAATAGGCAACTGAGCATGAGCTGAAACTCAGCTGCAGCAGTGGTTAGAAGGAGCCATGTAACAGATGGGCCAGTGGCCGTCCTCAAAATGACGCCACACAATTTTACATCGACGCACAGGAGAATTTTAAAGTGGAAGGTTGAGCAACAAAAACTGCTCCAGCAAAGAGTGGCTGAGAAGAATCATCTCCCCACTGACCGGCCAATCAAATCTGTCATCAAAAATAAAAGCAGACATATAAAATACTAAAAAAAATAAAGGATTGTCTCCTTAATGAAGTGTTTGGACTTTTGTTGCAGTTGGTTCTTTAGTCTGGACCTTTCATTATACTTTAATAATTCAAACATTTTATTTTTTCTAATTAGTTGTCATTCTTTGGGCTTTGACTAAAAACAAATAAAACTGCTTAAAATTGAGAAGATTTGTAATTACTTAAGATTTTAGTTCATTCATTTCAGCCTACCTGTTACACTCGGGTGCATCTCACTCCCATTCTTTTGTTAAGGTTACTCGTGTGCTTCTGTCCTCAGTTCTGCCCAGCCTTATCGATCGTTTGGGAGATGCCAAAGACCAAGTGCGAGACCAGGACCAAACAGTGCTGCTAAAGATCATGGAGCAAGCTGCCACCCCGCAGGTACTAACACATACACACACTCTCACACACTAACATGTTTCTCTGAGAGAGGTAATGTTTCCATTCCGTCATTCATCTGATTTTCAAAGCTTCGATATTTTGATCGAACAGAACTCACATCTATTAGCTATAGAATAGAATAATATATATAGAATAATATATAATAGCTATAGAATTATAATCAATGATATCAAATGGAGAGATTCACTTAGTGATATTTAACCTTTTGAAAAGCCAGTTATTTTTCTGTACCTTTTTGTCCAGTAATTGGTGCAAGGCATGATAAAGGTGATATGGATAAAATGGTTATTGACTGTCTGGGTAGTTGCTGTCTATTTCCTGTCGTTTGATGTGTGTTATTGCAATGATTCATAACAACACCAAAAATAAAATACTTGGCCATATATTGATGTAAATGTCAGAAGCAGGGTCAAGGTCATTTAGAAACAGTGTCAGCATTACATAATTTGTCCACCAGAGACTAGTTTAATTTAGATTATCAAATATGAAGCTCAGTCTCTATTCTGGTCACAGTTCTTCAAAATCAAGCATCCCTGGGATCTGTATCATGATTGTTACTTGTTTATTTTAAAAGAAATTACTGATGGCCAATAAAGGAACCCTCTAATATCAGCATCGGTGTCAGCCTCAAAAACATAGTATGGGTGAGCTGTAATGTTTTGTGTTGCAGTACGTCTGGGACAGGATGCTGGGAGGCTTCAAGCACAAGAACAACAGGACCAGAGAAGGAGTGTGCCTTTGCCTCATCGCCACACTGAACACGTGAGCCTAATGCCTTCTCCCATTTCTGTGGTGTTTATCATCTTGGTAACAATAGAAGAAAAACCCTCATTAACATTCTTTGTAGTTTTACCGGTCTGTGGTATTAATCATTTGATTATATAATGTAAATGGCTGGAACTCGTGGATTTCTCTTGTCCTCATCTGGAGGTCTTCACAGAGTCTCTTGGACTTGATGGCTGGCTTTGGTCCTGACTTCCAGTGTGAATTGTGGGATTTACAGGTCCAGTCAGTTCAGTTTGCCCCTGGTGAACTCCAGTCAACTTCTAGACACATCTCAAGGATAATTAAAGCAAACAGGAATAACCTGAACACAATTTGGAGTCCGACAGCAAAGGATCTGAAAACACACTTTCTGTTTGTCAATGTGGGTTGTTTAGTTAGTGTAAATTGACGGAGAAAAAAACGCTACTGTACATCCCCTCCAGCTAATCTGTTAATTAGGCTGAATTTTTTTTTGGTTTGTTTTGTTTTCCAGATATGGAGCTCAAGGCCTGACCTTGAGTAAAATTGTTCCCCACATATGTAACCTCCTGGGGGACCCCACAAGTCAGGTAAGCCCGGTCATGCTTCCACATCTGTTGTTGTCAAATGTATTTCATTCTTGGGTTTAAAGACCTCAAAGTAGTTTGTGTTGTCTTTAGTTAAAAGTGTTTTTCCATAGATGTAATGTGAGGTTAATGGACGACACTGATAATAATTTAAACCATTTAACACAGTTATCACTTAATTAATGTAACATACCATTTGTGGGCTCCAACCGCTCAAAAGTGAGGGTTTCATATCACTGTGAAGTGAATGTCAGAGAGTGTTTCACTGTATCTGCCTGATGAGAGGTAGACTTCTCTCATGTTCACCATCAGGCTTCAACACTTAGCCTCTTCCCCAAAGGGAAGAATTAAGTATTACAGCCCTCTGACGGTATTACCAGTCAGATCTATTCCTCTAACAGTTGGATCAAGCTCCAAATGTAATGAAACATTTTCAAAGGAAAAGCAGAGTAAAAACGTAGTAAAGATTTAAAGAGAGACTCACATTTATGTAAGTTGTAAATTAATTTATGTGGTGTTGTCATCAGGTTCGTGACGGAGCAATGAGCTCCTTGGTGGAGATCTACAGACATGTGGGTGAGAGGGTGAGGATGGATCTCAGCAAAAAAGGCCTGCCACAGTCACGGTATGACAACATGAAGCCGCCAGCCTGTCGCTCACTGTCTCACTACATCTGCCCCTCTCCTGTCATCCCTCTGTTTTTACTGTTTCGTATAATATCTCTCTCTCACCCTTTCATATTCACACAAACGCAGCACATCAGTGTAGCCTATATGCGACAGTGCTGCGTAGATGTTCAGACACAAAGAGGCAGCAGGCCACAACAGTCCATATATAGGTCTCCCCCTAGTGGCTGTTTCGAACACTACAACTGTAGAACTCACGGCGTCATTTATACATGCACGTGTTGAACCTGTTCTTTCTGATTGCTTATATAGAGCATAAAAAAGGGCACAACATCCTATTTTGTTAAATTAACATACATGTAAAAACTTTATTTGGTATTGTCAGTAAGATTCATCACATTTTGAAGACAAACAGGTGAATGTGATCACTTCAGCTCGGCAGCTCCACTGTCAGAGGTTAAATGCCTCTTTAAGACAACCTGTAACTATGTTTATATTCTTCTTCAACTAAAACGGTTGATCTCATCCACTCCAGCTTGTAGGGTCGACTGTAAAACTGTATTTTAGTTTGAATGATATGTTTTTATCATTAAGTTGGTTGTCAAGCAAAAAAACAACTGAATTGCACTAGATGGAAGTACAACTTCCTGCGGTTTCTCTCTCTGGCTTCATTTCATACCTCAGACTGCAGAGGTCACTGTGTGCTTTAATCAGCACTTGGACAAACCCTTTGAACAGTGAGCTAGAATTTCACATCTTAGATTTGGACAAGCTGTATTTGTTTGTTTTTTTTCTTTTATATCGCATTTCAGCAAACCTACAGTACTTCTCTGTTACCCTTTTCTCCTCTTTGTCCTTTTTTTTTTTTTTTTACCCTGGACCATATGTCTCTACATTCCTCCATCCCTCTCTCCTCCCTCTCTCTCTGGCCTCAGTGCCAGTTCGTCATCTATGTGGCAGTTTTTGGACGCTGTCTATTTTGGTCTTGGCCGTCCGTCCTGCACTGAGCAGAGGGAGAGCTTCCCACCTCTGAAGGGATGGATGGAGCAGTCATCTGGTCCACGGTTCTTTTACTGTCCATCCTTCTCTCTGCTTCAGTTTTTACTCCACTTTTCTTTTTTTCTTTTATTTCATTTCCATTCTACATACTAATCATCACTTATTTGCATTTTTTTTTAATTTGTGCTCTCTGTCTGCTTTTATAGGTTGAATGTAATTTTCAGCAAATTCGATGAAGTCCAAAGATCCGGGAACATGATCTCATCCTCCGGCTCAGGTGAGTCCATCTGTGTGTCCTTATTTCAGCTCCCTGTTCTAGCTTCTGTTTGCTGTTGACTTTCTCTGTCTCCCTTGTTTCTAATGTGGCGATTATGATGTTGATGTGCA
This sequence comes from Seriola aureovittata, assembly GCF_021018895.1. Taxonomy (NCBI): domain Eukaryota; kingdom Metazoa; phylum Chordata; class Actinopteri; order Carangiformes; family Carangidae; genus Seriola; species Seriola aureovittata. The sequence continues at coordinate 25,596,427 of NC_079374.1, forward strand.
TCCATGAAGAAAACATTTGTCGATCTCCCTCAGACGTTGGTCAAGTCATTGTTTTTGTAGCTTCCCTCCCCATCGAGCACAGTAGGAAATAGAGGAGGATGAGCAGATGCACTATGAAAATCAGGGCTCAGGATGAAGTGGTCTGAGCTGAGGACAGTGTTGTGGATCTGTGGTTGTTTGTCACGTGGTGCAGGGTGAAATTCAAGAGTTATCCGTGACAGCAGAACTTTTTTTTTATGATGATTGAAATAGCAGGCTTCTTCCTTTTTATCAAATTGTAACTGTCTTGTCGTCAGCTGTTTCTCCCCTGTATCACCATTCGTCTTTCCGTCACACTCCATTTGGGCACGTCAGCTCCTGTTAGACTGTATTTTCCATGTTGTGTGTGTGTGTGTGTGTGTGTGTGTGTGTGTGTGTGTGTGTGGAAGAGGGGAGGAGGACATGTTGCAGGCCAGACAGGAGCTAGATTAGATGAGTTTTCTCCACAGGAGTTTGGCATCAATTGGAGATTTCAGATGTCCATCTGTGGAGCCAAAGACCAAGACAGGCCTCCAGAGGAGTCACTCTAAACGTTATAAATCTATAAAATACACAGAAAAGAGATGCAGTTGCAATAAAAAGGCAGATGTTTCTTCCAGTATTTGTTAATTTGTGAGTGTCAGGTGGAAGTGCTCTAACACCTTCACTGCTGACTGTGTTCCTGTGCATTTACAGTGAGAACAGCTGAGCTGAGGAGAATACAGTTAGACAGGACTCAGCGTTTCAAAACCGTCTGCAGCACCTCCTCCCAGATACCACTCCAGAACAAATCTGATGTGGAGTAAATCCTGACTCAGACTACAGGAGTTTCAGCCTGATTTAACCCCAACAAGCGGGTTCTGAACCGCGGTCTGTACCAATGTTCGGCCCAGATTATCTGAATATCAAACACGTCTGATATTTAGCATTAAAAATTGGGATGATCATGATTGTGATTACGTCAGTTTCAAAGCAGCTGACGGTGTTGCTAAGCAGTCTAACGTTAGCTAGCATTCTGCTGTTGACAGATATTGAAAATAAGAAGTTAAATCTCCTCCACTTCTCGCTGAAGAACAGACAACTCGAGTTGACCGCATCTCCCCAAACATTTTCTCATCCAGACTCGTTTAACCTTCTGCTTTAGTTTTCTGTTGTTCCACCACAGTCTCCATTTTGTTTACATATTTTTCCCTGTGAGATCCCATGAGGTGTGTCAGAATAATCTTAATAATATCCTGTAGTGTGTGATGCACCATTATTTTCAAATCTTGTAGTATGTGCATGAGATTAGAGAGAAAGAAATCTGTTAAATTTCTCCTAATGTGTGTGACGCAGCCTGATTTCAACCCGAATGAAAACTCCTGTAGCTTGGTTAAATGAATACTATAGTTTTCTGATTTTCAGTTTCTTGGGGATAATGGCAAACGTTTTGAACTTTGAGCTGTCATTCTGTCTCCACCCATTTTTATCTGCAGTTTATTTTGGTAACACATTTCGACCTGACACTATACTGTACAGTAGACTTCCTTTGTATGGCAGCATTAAAGGGGCACTACACAGATTTTACATGTGACACTGTAATGACACATTTCACAACGAGCACTGCTCAGCCTGTGAAAAGTTGTATGATGTTGTATGTGTCTCTAGATAGATAGATAGATAGATTATTTATCCCCAAGGGGAAATTCATGTGTCCAGTCGCTCATTAGTAATAATAATATAATAGTTGATAATAAATAATAAACAATAATAATTAAATGAGTCCACGTCCTTTGGCTGAGGTGTTGTATAGTCTGATGGCAGTGAGAACAAAGGATCTCCTGAACCTCTCTGTTCTGCAGCGCAGTGACATGAGACATTTGCTTCTGTAGCTGCTTCTCTGTCCTGCAAGAATGTTGAGGAGAGGATGGTTGGTATTGTCCAAGATGGCCTCCATCTTACATTGCATGCGTCTCTCCACAACAGTCCTGAGTGAGTCCAGACTCCTGCCAAACACAGACCCAGCCTTTTTTACCAGCTTGTCCAGTCTCCTTGTGTTCATGTCGGACATGCTGCCACCCCAGCAGACTGCAGCATTAAAGAATACACTGTCCAACACTGACTGATAAAACATGTGCAGCATTTCACTGCAGATGTCAAAGGACCTGAGCCTCCTGAGGAAAAAGAGCCGGCTCTGCCCCTTCAGGTAGATGGCATCAGTGTTCAGGGACCAGTCCAGTTTACTGTCCAGGTGAACACCTAAGTATCTATAAGTGTGCACCACTTCAATGTCCTTCCCTCCAATGTTGACTGGCTGAAGGGTGGGCCTAGACCTCCGAAAGTCCATGACCATTTCCTTGGTCTTGGAGGTGTTCAGAAGGAGGCAGTTCTTGTCGTTCCATTCACTGAAGGCCATCGTCAGATCCCTGTACTCCTCTTCCTGCCCGTTCCTGATATGCGCCACAATAGCTGTGTCATCTGAGTATTTCTGGATGTGGCAGGACTCAGAGTTGTATTTCAAGTCCACCGTATGCAGGATGAACAGGAACGGAGCCAGAACAGTTCCCTGTGGAGCCCCAGTGCTGCTCATCACTGTCCCTCAGACACAGTTACCCAGCCTGATGTACTGTGGTCGTCTGGTCAGGTAATCCACAATCCAGGACGTGAAGCAGGGATCCACCCCCATCCCTTCCAGCTTGTCTTTAAGGATGGGGGGTTGGATGATTTAAAGCAGCATCCTGAAGACGGTAAAATAACCCTGATGATGTCACCGGGGTTATTTCAACTTTTAAGGTTTAACAGAAAGCCAAACTGGGGCTGTGTGAAGTGTCTAACAAAAGACCCTGCTGACTTGCATTATAGGAAATGTAGAATGCAGGGTTTTGGGAACCAGATCCATACTAGGGAATTAAACTCAGACTATCATGGCATCTGCTGCTTTGATTTTTTTTCTTTTTCCTTTTGATTCAATAAATAATTGGAGTCCCCCTTTAAAGCAGTTCCATAATGGTCAGTAATTTTTTTTATCATTAAATCAGAGTAAAGCAGATTCACTCAGTACAAAGAATCCAATAAATAATGTGATGAACAAATGACTCAGCTTATAACACAAGTCCAAGAAACTGCCACTGGTTGACATCCAATGGTTGATAATCTGCTTTAACTTCAAGATGCTGACAATTCAAATCTCGTTCACCTTTTTAGTTTGTAGATATGAATTGATTCGTTTATTTGGAGTTATATTGCAGAATATGAGTCCTAATGAATAAAGATAGACTTTTTTCCTGTGCCGTCCTTCCCAGTAATCTCTGCTTGAGTTAATTCTGTCTACACAGTTGTTGAAAGTTCATTTGGAAAGCTGAGAGGAAAAACGCTATAATGTGACTCATTTTAACAGTTATTAGATAGTGAAGCTTCAAATTCATCACCATCAGCTGCTTGGCTCCACGTTTCTCTTTCACAGCTGCGCTGAAATTGACTTTGTGACTGCAGATGATGTCTCATTTTAATTTAATTCCTTTTGCCTCCGAGTTGAGAAGAACGTCTGGTGTTAATGTGGATGCGGGAATGAGCTGCGCTGTCACACACCCAGGCCTTCAGCTTAGTGTGACAGTTGTGCTAACAGCTCCAAAATAAACTCAGTTTACAGAGAAGAGATAAATACTAGCAAAGAGGGAGGGATTATGTACAATAAAGATTGTGAGTAAGTGCTGAAAGTTGACACTATATGGCCAAATGTATGCGGACATCTACTATAAGCCTTTTGCAAGGGATTTCAGTTGTGAAGGTTGTGACACATAATTCCCAAATTCTGTCTTGTCTCATCTTCATACTTGTAATACGTACGCAGATCTACTTATGAGAGATGGAGGCAGAGCGGGGGAGCGCTGAGCTCTGCTGTGGTGTTGTCACACAGGCAAGGAACAGGGAGGGGAGGGAGAAGGAGAGTGAGAGGTAGGGGGGCAGAGAGACTGTAGAGGGAAAGATGGAAGAGAGGGAGGGAAGAGCAAAACAAAGCAGCCATTTCTGTAGCAGGACCAAGAGGTAAACAGTAGGCAAGAGATATAGGGTAGAGACTGTAGAGAGAGAGAGAGAGAGAGAGCTGAGCTATCCGCTGTGTAGCATCGTTCCTCTCTGGCTTCAGAGCTGAGGGCAGCTTTGCACCATGACGGCTGGAGAAGGTAAGACTGTTTTCACTTTGCTGAGGTCAGATCACACACGTGCATCATGCAGATTTGATTGGCATGTAGCTGATGAATCTCCCTGCGTGTGGATGGTGACAGAGCATTTGTTCAGTAAGGAGTTTTAACTCTCTTATGTAATCTGTTTCTTTTTTCCTGCTGCAAACCGTATTTTGACTCAGGTTAAATAACAGAAGCTGCACCCACTCGTCGATACGTTAGGAAACTAGACCACCTCCAAGTGATTTCACTGAATGGAGGTTGTTGTTTTTGTGTGTGTTGCAGCAGCAGTGAGATGTTAACATTTCCTGCCTCTTGTTTATCTCTGCTGTGTCTTGCCTTCAGTCTCCTCTCAGCACCCCAAGCGACAGCTTGCCTAAAGCATCTCAACACTTGTTTCATTGCTGGCCAAGATGATGAGAGCTGAGAGAGTCACTGCCAATATGTGAACTGTTGTCTATAATTTCCATAATTTGTGATGCAATTCATTAACACCCCACCCCCCCACCTTCATTCATGTAATTAGGGGAATTTTGGATTACTTGACCTTCACTTTCATTGGAATAATTTGCTTCCAGAACTGTCAGAGCTCAGTTTACTGCCATTTAATACTAACTGCAGTTAGTTCTTTTCTTCGAAATGTCTCTGAGGGAGTAAATGAGCATTAGTCCATTTTTTTAATGTACTTTTTTTTTCTAACTTTCTGTGTTTGCAGGGTAATTTTAGCCAAATTATTGTCATTGAATTACTTCCCATTAGACTGACAGCAGTGATAGTGTTTGCAGAAATTCAGAATATATATGTATATATATTCTACCTGTCTGTACAGCTCTGTTCTCTGGACTCAGTTAAATCGAACATCAGGAATGCATTTTGTGTTGTCAGGAGTCTCTGAGTCGGAACTTTTCCTCCTTCCTGCTGAATTTGTCATTATCAGCTGTTGTTTTAAGATTATCCTTGCAATGAATTGTCCTCATCATAAGCCTCTTAGTGTAATGCAGCACAGCTACAAACCTAAAATTAAAAACAGCACAGATCTGACCTTCATTAGGTTGATTGGCTGGTGTGTCAGAGTATTTATTCGATGACTTATTCATGCTGGTGTCAGTATTGAATAAATAAATGTTAATCAGAGAGAATCATCATTCTACATTTTTATAATCTTTATTATTGACTGTAAAGGAATGCACACCAGTGATGTTTTTCTGTGCACACACACTGGTTATGCAATCTGAAACAGACAAATGAATTCACTTCTGAGTAGTGAGGAGCTGCACCAGTGCTGATTACAGTGTTTTGTCAGCATCTGGGGCGCAGCACTGACACTTAAGGCAACTGATGATTATTTTAATTATCAGTTCACCGTTAGGTCTGAAAAATCTCACCTAATGTTGAGCTCTTTCCTAGAGCTCATGGTGACATTTTCAAATGTCTTTGTTTTGACCACGAACAACAGACGTAGCTCGCTCTGAAAAGTGACTGATTTAGTCGTAACAAACTCTGATCGCTGCAGATGATGTCTTTCTTTAAGAGGAACTGTTAGTGTCCATTTCCGTCACAGTCTGGGTCTGTATGAGCCCATTTATAGCAGATCAATGCATAATGCAAAGTGAAGCTTCAGACAGAAGAATGACCCATAACCACGGAGAAGACAGTCGGCCAGAAGCCACGTCTTAAAACAGGAAACACTGTGAATATATTGTTGCAACTATGCTACACCAACCAATGTGTTCAGTTCCTTCACTACAATCACAGAGTGTCTTTATAATTTGCTCAATCCCTGAGGCTTTGTGTGTGTGTGTGTGTGTGTGTGTGTGTGTGTGTGTGTGTGTGTGTGTGTGTGTGTGTGTGTGTGTGTGTGTGTGTGTGTTGCCTTCAGTGTCAGTTCTGCTGCTTTGCTCTTACATAAACACTGAACACTGCAAGTCTGTCTTTTCCCTGAGTTCAGCTGTGATGAGCAGAGCAGATCTGCGTTGGTCACCTTCAGCCCCGTCACGTCAGTGTCTGCGGTGGCACAACTCTCAGCCACTTCACTTAATGCAGGTTTATACAAATGCTTTTTCAATTTTCATGAGAGCACATTTAGATTTAGACGTGTAAAAGGAGAAATCACATGCATGCTGCGCCCTGTGATTTTAAGACTGCCAAACTCTGGTTCGTGCATTCAGCGAGGCCTGCTAGTCTCATGGATTTGGAAGTGCGGCTGTGTCTGCAGGGGAGCCTGAGCACCGTGTTCGTCTGCTGCTCGTGTGTGTGTGCAGTGTTTATGTGCGGCTCCATGTAGGAAATGGTTAACACCAGTGAGTGAGGAGGAGAAAGGAAGCATGAAAGCAGAGGAAGGAATGTTTATTCTAAAGAACTCTTTTGATCATCTAACACACGCGTGCGCACACGTGCACACACACACACACACACATGCACACTCACACACACTAACACTAACATTCAGTGAATGCACAGCTTTGTAAAGAGCTTAATGTGTTTTGCTATGCGTGTATGGATTGTGTGTGTGTGTGTGTGGGTGTTGGCATGCGTGTGCCTGTGTATCTGATGCCATTGGCTGCTGGGCAATGTGGAGGAGGCTCCGGCTTAAAAACACTGAAGAAAGACCTTTTCTATATTTTTATTTGTTTATTTATTTATTTTGCATTATTTGTGGATGCCTTCAGATTTTCTTTTGAAGAGTGAGTACTTTTGAATTAGAAGACTCAAATAGATATTTTGCTAAGTTCCCTCATTATTAACTATGTAGATATGTACATACAGTATATGTAAAAATCTGAATAAACGCTGATTTGCTGCAGATCTTCTCTGGAAGAGGCTTTGTTAAATTTGCCATTTTGACCAGTTTTTAGATTTGGTCTTTTGGATCCTGGTTGTTCTCACCTACATGTTTTAATAAGGTAAAAGATCTTAGGATCATAAGTTATAACTGAGAGTTTGAAGGTGATCGCTTGCAGTGATGAAGCCACAGCAAGTTATCCCCCAAATCTGCAACTTCACTCTGCTTTACAAAGCTTTATAGCGAGTTTCAGCTCATTGTTTATCTGTCTGGACACAACTTTACTCTTCTGGTTCACTCTCACCGCTCTCATAATGTCGCAGGCCAACATGTCAGCGTTGTGTTCACAACTTGTTTCTGCTGCCCTCAAGTGGCTAAAAATCAGTCATGTCGGTTTAATAACACGGCAAACTACAAACCACAGAAGCACAGGTTACCACTTAAGATGTGTATGTGTGTAAAACTAATGATAGAAATCATACTGAAAGGAAACATTAAATACTTGCAGATAAATTGATATTAAAGGAAAAGCAATGAGGCTTGTGCCATTCTATATATTTCCATACATTCCTACTGAAGACATAAACTTTTGAAATAAAATATAGGTACATTTTTCAGAAAAGGCTTAATACTTTCTCCAAACAGCTGGACATTGTAGTTTATAACAAATGTTACTCAAACAGAAGGAAACAGTTCATTTGTTGTTAATTGTTTTCATCTGTGGGTTAAAACAGATGAAACAGTAGGATGGTGTAGGTGGGATAAGGTCAAAATAATCTACGCCACATTTATGTACTGCTCAGCACTTCTTTGCTTATTTAATGATTTATTATTTTATTCATTATTTTGTCTCATTTTCCATTAATGTTTTTAATGTTTTTCATTTTAGATCAGTGCTTTTAACAATGTCTTTTCTTTTCATGTGAAGCACTTTGTGCCACATTACTTGTATGGAAGGTGCTATACGGACAAAGTTTATGATTATTATTATTATTACAGTGTATGTGCTCATTGTGATGAAGGAACATGTCTCAGTTCTACACTGTGACTCACTGATGTGTTTGACTGTGTTTTCGGAAACAATGCAGCTCTATGGCTCAGAGGAATCAGATACATCAGGCTCTGAATACACAGACAGTTGTTGTTAGTTGGATCAGTTCATTGTTGGTTTGAGTCTTTTCGTGGGATTTGGTGACGAAGAAGAAAAGTATAGATCATTTTGGTCTCGTCCTTTGACGCCATCAGTGTGTTGGGTGGAGACAGAGAAAGATGAATATATTCATTATCAATCACCTCAGTATTTTAACTTGTTAATGTATCAGTGAAATCCTGTTGAAGATCAGAAAATGCAGATAGTGTTGCTTTAGGGTGTGGGTGTGACATTCAACAAAGATAGAGAGAGAGAGAGAGAGACAAGAGGAGAGGAGTATAAACTGTGGCCAGTCCTCTGAATGATGTGGTTGTCTTCCTTATGCACTCTGCCAAGTGACATGGGCAAGCAGCCCTGTGTCCATGTGACTCTGGGGGTTAAAGGGAGTCTTTGATGGGCACAATGAGAGACCCTCTGCCAGGCCTCAGGCTGGGGTTATCTGCGCCAACTACACTGAATATCTGTTGGTACAAAAAAACAGACTCAGTGTTTTCCACTCTCCTACAAGCTGGTTCACTGTTTAAAGTTCCCACATCCATCGAAAATCAGTGGAGCCCAATGATGCTGCAACAGGATGTTGATACGTACCATTTGACTCACAGTGGACGATCACATACTGTTAACGGAGTAAAGATGACAAATGTTTCTAATCGGAAAACCTCATCATACTGCTTCCAGGCAAGCTTGTTTGACAGAAGGTGCCTGTGATGGACAGATTTTCATCAACACTTGAGTTAGTGTGGTAGAAAACAAACACAGTGAGAACTGTTTGAGTACAACGCTGCCTTGTTTTGCAGTAAAACATATTTCATGTTATTGAGGCAGATGCAGCTGTTGCGTTCCTCCATCCATCTCATATGTTCTCTGGTATGAATAGGATGATGAATACAAGCATGTTATCTGCTATTAAATGGCAACCTGTCCACAGTGTACACCGCCTTCACCCAACATCAGCTGGGTTTGGCTCCAGCCGCCCTGGGACCCTAAAAGCATACGTGGTAATGGATGAAAGGATGAATATTCAGTAGCACTGATACAGCCTGGTTTTATTTCATGTAAATACACATGCTGTAGAAATCTGAAACCCCTGTTCTGTATTTCTTGAGTTGATTATGACGTCCGAGTGAGACATCCAGCTCACTGCTCTCAGACCAGCCTGGGCTACAGTAATGTTCCTGCTTTGTCTGTGTGCTGTGATAACATCACTCCCACACTGAACTGTGTTTTGTCTTCACTTTTATGTTTGAAACACTGGAGAACATTCTTCCATTGTTACATAGACAAGCTGAAACTGTGTGACAAGACTTGGTGAAAGCATTTTATAGTTCTGTGACTGTTGCTAACAGCAACTGAGCGGTTGAGGGTTTTTTCTTTCTAGTACTGAAACATTTAGCTGATTGACTCATTGATTCACACAGTTTTGATGATCAGTTAATCTTTTAAGTCATTTATCATGTGAAAAATCTGAGGTTTCACCTTGTCAAATGTGAGGATTTGCTGGTTTTCCTTGTTTTTTTAGTCTCTGTTAATTGAATATTTGGATTTTAAACTGTTAGTCAGACAAAACAAGCAATATGAAGGTTGTGGGGACAAAATCTCCAGTTGTTACTGTGATGTCATCAGAGTTGCTGCTAGTTGCATTCAGAACTGACAGCTCTATGCATTAATCTACTGTGGTTGTGTCACTGTTGGTTTACATCCAGTTTAGTTTTAGATGGACAGACAATTGAGGTTGTCAGCAGGTACTGTTGACAGTATACTGTCTTTCAATTCAGCAAACCAACAGGTTTAACACAAGGTGTTAAAGTGTTAGATATCTCACTGGTGCAGATACTCTGTTGTGACATTCAGCACTTCCCTGTAAAATCTGTTCTTGCCTGCCTCTCTCTCTCTCTCTCTCTCTCTCTCTCTCTCTCTCTCTCTCTCTCTCTCTCTCTCTCTCTCTCTCTCTCTCTTATCTGAGCAGATAGTTTGACTTTTAATGACCTTAGAGGCTTCAGAGCAGCACGTGTTCGAACAGGTCGAACTTCAACTTCAGAAGATCAGTCTGTGTTTTCTGATGTAGATGAATGAGTTGAAGCCTGGACATTTGGAGTGTTCAGGGCCATGAGTTACTTTTCCACATTAAAATGTCTAAAGAAAACTAGACTTATGTTCTGTATGTTGTTGAGTTGTGTTCTTACATTATCCCAGATGTTTCTATCAATTCTCCAACCAGAGAAATCTGTGATTTTAATCATGGTTACAGACAGTATGTTTCATTTGGTCACCTGTCATGACATAATATCCTTTATGATCATGTGTCAGTGAGAAATGCTCGGGTCAAGTTATATAGGCAGCATTTTATGTATGTTTGATCCTTTGTTTTACTTCAAGTTACACACACACACATATATATATATATATATTTGTTTTTATGTTTTTTATTTCTAGTTATTTTATTGGATTCCCATTTCAGTGCACTGATGTCATTTGGACAATAAAGTCTATTGTTAAACTGTAAACTGCTTTCAATACATATCTTTTTCACAAGTTTTTTTAAAACACACACACATACACAGTGGTGGCCAAAATTATTAGAACACCTGACAGAAATGAAAATATTGACCTGTTTTTTTTGCCTAGAAAACATGATTTAATTTCACAGTGTTCATGAAACATGCAGATGGTTGCTCTGAACACAACAAATATCAGATGAAGTGAGTCCTACTGTTTTTATCCACTGTTAACTTTAATATCTGGTATGTCCACCTCTTGCAGCATAGTGTCAATATATTTCCTGAGAACTTCAACACTAATGTTACCCCATGCCTTCTGCAACTCAAGCCAAATGCTTTCCTTTGAATGTCCAGTTTATTTTCCAACTCGCTCCAAATTTTCTCGATGGGGTTGAGGTTTGGACTTTGAGGGGGCCAGTCCATCATTTTCAATGTTCCAGCAGATTCCTTCTGTCGCAGGTAGTTCCGGCAATAGTTAGAAGAATGTTTAGGGTCATTGTCCTCTTGGAAAATAAATCCAGGCCCAATAAGACGACTCCCAGATGGTTCTCCGTGCCTCACCAGAATGTTGTGGTATACTTTCTTATCCATGGTGCCATCAAGTCACCAGTTCCTGAGGCTGAAATGGCGCCTCACACCATAATACTACCCCCTCTGTGTTTAACTGTTGGCAAGAGACACTCATTTTTAAATCTGTCCCCCTCCCTCCATCGAACATACACTCTTCGCTTGTTGCCAAACCCATCAGTCCACAACACTTTGTACCAATCTTCCTTCGTCCATTTCTTGTGTTCTTTTGCAAATTTCGGGCGTTTCAGTCTATTTTCCTCTTTCAGCAATGGTTTCTGTTGCTATTCTGCCAACAAGTCCTTCTTCTCCCAGTTTCCGACACACAGTTCTTGAAGACACTGTTGCACCATTAGTCGTTGTGGTGTTGATCCCGTCACGCAGTTCTCGTGAGGTCTTTCTTCGGTCCTTAAGACCGAATTTTGAGATGCTTCGCTTGTCTGTCTGAAAGTTTATTTTTTCTACCTCTCCCCTTTCGGTTCTGGTGTGGATTGGCGGTCTAAAGTGTATTTTACAGTGCTTGGACTGCATCTCAAGTCCTTGGCTATGCGGCAGTAACTCCAGCCAGCATCAAAAAAGGCCTTCATTCGAACCTGTTGCTCACTTGTTAGCTCCTTCTTCACCTTAGCCATGTTCAAAGAGCAACATGTGCTTCAAGACTACTTCTAGAGGCTTTGAATTTATACCAATTGGCGGTTTGGCCTCAGTGACAAAACCCTGATGTTACCAATCACTTAATGAGCAGGATAGGCCTTGTACATTCAAAAGAATCAAACAGCTGTGTCCTAAGACTCTTGCATCACCATCAATTTAACCACGATCACTCTTGACAATGATTACACAAGTAATTTGGCTTCTTCTGTGAAGGAACATGATTGTGTGACATTGATAGTGAAATAGGCCTAACTTGTTTTTTGTAAGATTCTCATTGGCAGAAGTTACATACTGTGTGTTTAAGGAAAAGCATAGGGCTTTTAAGGCAGTTAAATTCATCATTTCTCTATGACTTTAATGTGGAATGAGATCAAGCAAGAAGAAACTCCTCCTGACTGAGATTACATCACACATTACTACCTTTCTTGTAAAAGTTTGTAAGTGAATCGGTCATGAGTTGACTGATGTCAGCAAAATGTTCTTCCTACTACTAAAAGCAAATAACACACGAACAGTACAAGCAGAGTAAGCACAGTCAGAGCTTTTCTTGGCAGTGGAGTAAGCTGTTCCTCTGCCTGGCTGTCACGGCGATGTTTCAATAGAGCAAAGGCTCAGCTCCCTGAGAGATATCTGACAGGTAGAGGCATGATTTGTCAGGGAGGTTTATTCAGTGTGGGAGAAAATAAAATGAGAGACAAGACAAAGTTAAGCTTTCAGAGGCTGGTAAATATTCGATCTGATTAATCCACGACTTGAAGGTGGGAGGTGAATTTTCTGCCCTGCTGGCAGCCTCTCTGGTTTGTCAGCGAAACAAGGCTTCTCTCGTTATGACATAACGCTGATCAGCAGTCGTCTGTCTCTTATATAACGCCACAGGGTGCCGGCTAAACCATGGTCCGTATGTGCCTGATGGAAACCCCATTAGTTTCCCCTGAGCTCCAGGGAGAACCGGGGGGGACAGATGGTCCGCACTGAGAGAGACTGACAGAAAATAAAATGGGAGAGAAAATAAAGATACTTAAGAGAAAGATGGAGAGATCAGGGGAAAGGAAAGACAAAAGAATGGAGGAGGTTAAAAAGAGAAGGCAGTGAAAGGGAGACAGTGTTTCACCCCCTCCTGTGAGGCAGTCCAGAACAATATTAGTTGACTCCCCCATTCTGAGAACTTAACTTCCCAGAAGTTTCTCTTAGTCCCTCATGCCTTTGGGCTTTTATTCTTTACAGTGAGGGAAGAGAAAATCCCCTCTATTATATAAATCTGTGGTTCAGAGACAGATTACTGGTGACTCTGCTAATGCCAATGCAGCTTCAGCAACTTTGAGTACTTCAATGTGTTGTGTGTTTCAGTTCTCAGTGTATCCTGACACCCTGTGGTCATAAAAGGTAGCACATCCTTAAGTCAACATAACAAGGCGAGGAGATGGTAGCCAGTAGGTTGGTGGTCTAATGACTGACAGGTATATGATCCAAGATGCCAATCTTGGAGGCAGCTTACATACATTTGCACTTAAAGGAATAATCAATCCTCAGACACTGTCACACACTTATTTATCATCAGTTTGCAAAGTACATGCATTGCTTCTTTGATTGGCTTGGCCAGATATTTGATAGTGTGGAATATCAAAATATTTTCCATCATATGCAATATGTTTCTAAAGAGTAATATCGGAATTTATCTCTGTAATTTATTTATGTATTTGTACAGTCGTACCCTTATGTCACTGCTTTGCTTACTGTTCATTGTACTTTAGCGTGTGACAAATTAAACTACTGTTGTTTAGTGGCAGCATTGTTTACACATAAACATAAAACACAATAATATTGTATATCGTGATATCTGTTTGGTCTGCCTGCTTTTCCTCAAACTATCCCCCCTATCACTCTTTATACATACCTGCATTGCATTACAGTCTATTAAAGCCATTGTTTGTGGTAAAGAAGTCGTTATTTCCGCCATGTTGGATGGAGTCCAGAAGCAGGCCTACACTTTCTGCTCCACATGGAGGATGTAAATCAACCTGATACTGGAGTGAATCCTTTAACCCTTGTGTGATGTTCATATTTTTGTTACTCAGCCAGTGTTGGCGGGTCTGGTGGACCCGCTGCATTTGTTGGGGTTTAATTCAACACAATCAAACAATTTTCTGTTAAAATACTTAACAGATGTTTACTTCATCCCAATTACAAGCAATATACAGTAAACAGCATATACTTGTATGGTTAATATAAAATGTGTAGGGGGGTGTACAATGTGTGGTCATTGAAATTGTGTTCTGATAAATATTCTTCACAGAAAATGAGCCAAGGCCAATGAGTCTGGGTTTGAAAAAATACTTAATCATATAATTTTTCTTTTGATAAAAAATGAAAACGGGTCCCACAGACCTGTTTTCATTTTCCTCTCAGTAGTGAAGTACTTCCTGTGTGTATCGTATTGTATTGGACATCCCTGCATTTGAAAAAATGGGCGTGGTCGATGGAGGGGACTGTTCCAGAGTATTACAAGTCATGCCCCTGTACGCTGGTATATTTTCATTAAAAACCTGTTTAGGATCCATCTCATATAAACTACACACCAGACACAATAAGCTGCTGACTTCACTCATAGCCCCTCTCTCTCTGTAGACCAGTTATCAGTGATTAAACCTCTTCACAGAGGCAGTGGTGATATCAGGAGGCCTATGGGATCACTGCTACTGTCACCACCCGCTGTACCGTTAGACAGCACTAATGACCTGTTTCAGCCCAAAGCAGACATTCCTCTGTCTGTCTGTGTGTGTGTGTGTGTGTGTGTGTGTGTGTGTGTGTGTGTGTGTGTGTGTGTGTTGATGGTTTTCTATATGTTTGTGTGTATCTGTGTTTGAATAGTTTATTGCATGTACTATGCAGCTGTAATCTCTCCCCTGACACGCAGATAAATCACCTCAACATTTGTGTCAGCCCTGGTGAGAGGAGCCGCTCCAGCAGAAGTGAATTGTCAATACCTCAGTGATTGTGGCAGGGCTCTGTGATTCCTGTTAAGGTGCTCAGGCTATCAGCCCTGATGTAGAGGTGGGGATCAGACAGGGTGAGCTCATATATCTGTTTTGGAGTGTTCAGGTCTGGATCATTTCCTTTTTATAGTCTGCCTTAAACAAAATGGAGGACGTTTGGCAGAGCCGGCCTTATAGTCTGGTAATATGGGGTCACTGACGTTGAAATCTATTCCAGTTGTGTGACTGTAAGTTAGACAAAATTCCTTATGATCCTCATACAGCGTTTTTTTTTTTTTTTTTTTTTAAATGGAGCTGGTCCTGTCAGCTCGTTATATCACTGTTTATAGGCTTTTAAGGCCAGCTGGCTTTTGACTTGTGTTCCACACAGAACCACTAGAAGTAGTTCAGCAATTAAGATATAAAGGGTTCACTCAAGCCAAGCGTTGTCATTGGTGAAAAGTGTGTGCTAAACTGTGGGGTTGTTGTGCCAACATTTTTGGTACCCAGCTACTTGCATTCTTGTTTTTATGATCTACTGTTTAGCAAAGACTTTCCCACCAAGACTGCACCACCACCGTACTGCATTCCCATGGTGCACATAGGAATTAAAAGTACATTTCAAACTATAGCCTGACAAATGCCAGATCTTTGTGATCTGCACAGAATAGAGATTTAATATGTAAACAAGCAGTTTTTAGAAGGATCCCTGAAAACTCAGTAGGTCTCTTTCAGACTAGACATCTGCACGTCAGAGTAGAAAAAAACCCACGTGTAAATAATAAAATGAATCTTGGGGTGAAGTCCTTTTATTTAGCTGCTTCAGTGTTGTGGTCCTGGTGTTGTGTGTTCTGGCTCACTGTCATGACTTAACTGGTGTATTTGAATAGAACAGCCATCGTTAATGTCATTAGTAACACCTGTGCTGAGTCAAAATTTCTGCTGTGAAAAAAAAATGACCAAGATACGTACTGAGTGGCTGTGCAGTTAACAAAAAAACCTACTATTAAACTGTATCTAAATTATCTCATTTATCAGGCAATTATGTGTCACAGTTTCTTGTTGCTGATGTAACTCCAATAAGTAATATACTGCTGCCAAAAAATAGCTGCGCTCCATTTCATCGTACTGGTGAGCCTCTTTGGGGGAAAAACCTGATTAATGGGAGTGCAGTGTACAGGAGGTGGGCAGGTGTGATGTTCAGTCTCTATCAGCTGATAATCAAACAGCTGCAGGTGGTGGAGATGGTAAACTTTTAATTAATGAAGCCAGTACGTGCCGTTTAGAGCGCCGACTATAGACCACACCCAGGTGGCTCCACTCGGCTCTGTGTGCACTGGGTTATGGACTGTCATTGGTGCATAGAGGTTGGAGACATCATTATATTCTCTGCATAGCTCCAACTAACTTCAACCTGACCAGACCAGGCCATTTATAATACTAAATATAAGATAAAAATAAATGATTGTAGCTCTAGATTTCCACCTTTTGTATTAAAAACCATAAAGTATTTTTGCTCTACAGAAGCAGAACCACACGAGATATGACTGCAGCTAAATACTACGTCTAAAGCCTTGTTCATCCTCTGCCCCTTTGTATTTTGACATTATTCTGAGCTGTAGTGTTAGTATTGCTTTACAACACACCGATAATATTCTCTTGTTGCTGCTGTTGCTGTTGTAAGAGTGTGTGTGTGTGTGTGTGTGTATTCAGTAAGCACAACAAAGCTGATCTCACAACAATAGACCCCTCCCTCCTTTCACCACAAGAGTCTCTACACACCCACAGCATCATGATGTACTGTGACACGCGCACACACACCTACATCAACACACACACACACACACACACACACACACACACACACTCTGATAACTGAGCTCACAGAGGAAGGTTTAAGGGGCGGTTAGTCTGGCACTTTGTCAGAGCATAGCGTGCAGCAGAGGCACATGCAGAGCAACACACACACTAAAACACACACACACAAACACACACACACAAACACACACACACACACTAACACACACTGTGGACAGGGATGCCTGGTGAAAAAGAGAGAGCGTGTTAGAGGGTGGAGCAGAGACATGCTGAGGAAGCTGGTGTGCAAGAAAATCTGCGCTCGTAAGAATAATGCCTTTTATCTCTCCTATTCTTCTCCTCCGTCCTCTCCTCACTCTCTGTCGCTCCCCGTCTCTCTTGGTGTTTTTTGTCTTTCTCGTCTTTCTCTGCCTGTGAATGTTTAGATTTCTACCTCGTGCTCTCTCTCAACCTGTTGCCTTTTCTTCCCCATCCTCCACTGTGTCTGTGGTTTTATGTGATGGATGCAGTGTCATGGTGACAGCCTTGGCAGCAGGGACATTCAGGGAGCTGGTTTTTTTTTTGTGTGTGTGTGTGAGGCTGATCATTGTTCAGACTTTTTTTTTTTCTGGCTTTACTGATGAAAGCATTGTTTATGTGTGGCTGAAAAGGGAAGGCTTCATTCTTGAACCGCAGCCCGTCTGTAAGACGATATTCTTTCTGATAAACGGATTGATATGTTTTGAAAATCAAAATGAAAAGACTAAATGTCCTTTAGAAATAGTAAGTGATTGAAGCCTCAAACATTCCTGTCGTTGCCGTGCCTCAGCTGGCACCAACCACCCAGCGCCGTCATATCAGCCCCCCGGGCTAATCCCTCGTGTGAATAGTCACGTTGGGCAGGTGACAGGGGGTCATGTATCCGTGCATGGCTGTCAAACCAGATTAAAGTCAGATGGATGGATAGATAAAGGTTGAATGGATACGTACACACAACCCTGACAGATTGACTCTCCCCCCGAAGGTGGAAAGAGGTCATACATTGCAGAGATGACTCAGGTCTTACTCTAGGCAGATTAATGACAGGAGAATGATAATGCAGCTCACCACTAACCAGGATGTCTCTGATTGATGAGTGAATAATGATTTATTGATCCTCATGAGAAATGTCTCTCATGCCGTCATCGAGGCCTTCCTGTGAATAACATTTACCGTTATCCCGAGGAGATTTTAATCAACTGTTACCTCACAAATTCCCCTTTTTTTCTGTCTCTGTTGTTGCAGATAAGAACTTTGAGGATGAGGACTCGGTGGATGGAGGCCGGTCCTCCTCCTCATCGTCCTCAAAAGCTCCCCCCAGTGGACGGAGGACGGTAATGAGCTCTGTCAGAAGACCCAGCTCAGCCACCACAACAAAGATCACAGGTGAGGGATGGTTATGTTCTATTAAGAAACTACCAGATGTAATATACACTCACTGAGCACTTTATTAGGAACACCAAACCAAAATGGGTAGTTCCTCCCTCTTCATGT
The DNA here is from genome assembly GCF_021018895.1 of Seriola aureovittata. Taxonomy (NCBI): domain Eukaryota; kingdom Metazoa; phylum Chordata; class Actinopteri; order Carangiformes; family Carangidae; genus Seriola; species Seriola aureovittata. Next base: position 25,614,558 of record NC_079374.1, read on the forward strand.
TATGGCTCCACCAGTTGTTGAAACTTTCCTCTGAGACTCTGCTCCATGTTGACATGACCGCATCACATCATTCCAGCTGATTTGTCAGCTGCACATTCATGCTGCCAATCTCCTGTTCTACCACATCACAAAGGTGGTCTACTGCATTCAGGTCTGGAGACTGGGGGGGGGGGGGGATGTCACTGAAGTTCACTGAACTCACTTATTTATGTTGATGTTGATGAAACCAGTTTGAGATGACTTTAGCTTTGTGACATGGAGCATTATCCTCTATGCACAGATAAGCTGAGGCATTAAAACCTGGTAATTAATTTGTATTAAAGAGCCCAAAGCGAGTCATGAAAACATTCCCCACAACATTACACCACCACCACCAGCCCGGACTGTTGACACAAGGCAGGTTGTTTCCATGGATTCAGACTTTGACTCTACCATCTGCTGCCTCAGCACAAATCCAGATCCATCAGACCAGGTCTTCATCTGTCCAGTGTTGGTGAGTCTGTATCCACTGCAGACTCAGGTTTTCTGGTCTTGGTGACAGGAAGACTTACCTGATGTAGTTCGTCCACCTCAAGGTTGGACGTGTTGTTCACTCTGAAGCTTCTCTGCTCACCGCAGTTGTAAAGAGTGGTTATCTGAGTGATCATAGCCTTTCTGTCATCTCCAACCAGTCTGTCAGTTCTCCTCTGACCTCTGACCTCTGACCTCTCCCATCAGCACAGAGCTGCTGCTCACTGGATGCTTTCTGTTGTTGGCTCCATTCTGAGTAGAAACTCTACAGACTGTTGTGTGTTATTGTCACTCATTCTGATGTTTGATGTGAACATTAACTGAAGCTCCTGACCTGCTCCTGCTTTTCTGCATCACACCGCTGCCACATGATTGGCTGACTGGATAAATGCATTAATAAGTAGGTGTACAGGTGTACCTAATGAAGTGCTTAGTGAGTGTTCACTATACATGGCTGCTTTCAACATTAGGTATAGTAAATGTGTCAATACTAAAACTGTTACTACAGATAAAGATGCATTTCATGCTGATGAGATTATTCTTTAAAAGTGTTGAATTCTTGTTAAAATCCCTTTTACCTTCTGTTCAAAGGAAAAGAAGCAGCAGCCGGTGCTGTCGATGAAGAGGATTTCATCAAAGCCTTTGAAGACGTGCCCTCGGCCCAGGTATATTGATCCCAGACATTCATGGTCCCCAGAGAATAAATCTTACTAACTTTTTATCTAGTGCCACCATGAGGTTGACATGTTTGTTTTTTATGGAAATATCTCAACAGCTGTGATAGATTGACACAATATTTGGTTCAGATTGTGTCGAGGTGATGAATCTCAATGATTGATTTTTGATGGTCCTCTAACTCTTTAATGGCTCACAACCACCAGCTCAAAGTCGACAGAAATTTCTCTACATGTACTTGATGCACTGGCACAACATGTTGTATACACATTGGTGGTTTACCAGATGATTTAGACTTTGGTGATCATCTGGCTTTTCCTCCGGCGCCACTGTGAACTTGTCAGTCATGAGTTTGAGGGAAATATCTTCAGTTATGGGATGGATGGACAGTCATGTGCCCGTTGGGACAAGCTTCAGCTGAACATTGCTAATCAGCAAACCCTCACTGAGTATGAGGGTTAGCTCAGATACTACACACACACTATACAGCCACTACAGACCTCTACCTTCAGGCCACAGATACATGTAAATCATATTCAGCACCGAGCAGGGCCATGTCAAGCTTTAGCCTGGGCTTGACCTTACCTCCACTTACCTACTACTATTTATCTCTGCACTATTGTAAGCACACTTACTATCTTAAGCTGTAGTACACTCACTAAACTGCACTTGTTTGTTGTCTGCTCTGTGCCTTTCATTTTTCTGACTATGTGTTGTGTTTTCACTGATGCTTTTACACAAATGAAGTTCATAATGGATAAATAAAGTTATTTTTGAGTTTCTTAAATAACTACACTGAGGTGGTGAACATGGTAAACATTATACTTTATTAGCATCAGCATGTTAGCATTGTCATCGTGAGTATGTTAGCATGCTGACATTAACATTTAGCTCAAAGCACCGCTGTGTCTAATGACACCTCCATGGAGCCACTGGCATGGACAGAGACATTTGCATTAAGTGTAAATACACCACTAAGAGGAAGATGATAAAGAGTCAGAATCTTAAACATAACAGATGTGTAACATAATAACTGATTCTATGATTATGTATTTTTAATGTCTTTCTGTGTCCAGATCTACTCTAACAGAGAGCTGGAGGACCAGCTGTCCAAGATCAGAGAAGTTCTGTCTGATGAAAAACATGACTGGGAGCACAGAGTGGTGGCGGTAAGACTCAGAAACCAAAAGTATCCTCATCCACACATGTACACAGGTTACAAGTGCTGGAATTTAATGATAATATACCACAACATGCCTTTGTCTCACACTCTTCTTCTTTCTTGTTCCTCTGCAGCTGAAGAAGGTGCGTTCACTCTTGCTGGCCGGCGCCACAGAGTACGAGGGTTTCCCTCAGCAGCTGCGTCTCCTGGAAGCTTCCCTCAAGCTGTCAGCTAAAGACCTGCGCTCCCAGGTGGTCCGCGAGGCCTGCATCACACTGGGGTAAGATCCCGAGCTGAGCAGGATGTTCTGTCCCGCCCAGATCTCTCTAAATGTTTTTGGGACACAACAGTTGGGTACCTTTTTACTGTAGCTTAAATCTGGTAGCTTTTTTGGAGCTCTGTGTTAAAACTACCAAATACATTTCCTTTTCCTAACAAATAATAATATTATAATAATTCCCTGGAGAATTGCATATTTTCACCATTTGCACATAGTTTCAGACATAAGTCTTAATCATAAAATGACTTTTCTCATTCCCACTGTCTTGTTTCTTTGATTTCCAAAAGTTAATATTATAATCTTAATAATTCATATAGCATACACTTGATATTTAGATTGCTGCTGCGTTCTGTCTACCTTGGAAGTCGGATGTTGGAGCTGGGATTGAGGTCACACCTAAGTTGACTGCATTCCAGTACTATAAGTTGGAAGCTTGTTATTGTTGTTGTTTGTCGTTATTATTATAATACCAGTTTTTAACAAAGCCTTATGCTGTATTTTATGCATACAAGCACTGTAGCAATATGTCCACAGATTGGACAGCACTGTGTGTATGACTGATTCAATGAGACTCAAATAAGGCAGAAGTGCTAATCAACAGTAAATTGCTACAGTTTTCACTTCAGTTGATTTGCAGAGCAGCCATCTTGGATTTTGAGGTCCGGGTTGGTGAGGTTCCTCCGACTTCAGGCGGCGTTCTAGTTGAAATTCCCGAAAATTTCCAGTCAGAATTTCAGACTTCCCTGTTGAAATGGAACGCACGGTTAAGTGTTGAAACAGTACATTGTGGTTTTAAAACATTCCAAACAGTATTATTTGATACTGACAGTAATATGTCATAGTGAAGTCCATCGGTAGTCGAATGTATTTTAGGATTTTCTTATTGTCATTGTGTTAGGTCACTGAAAACTCTAATATACAGGTTAATACAGTGACTAACTGAAATCCTAATAAAATGGTGATCACGTGTCAGATGGCCATGGTGACTTTGATTGGCAGCTATGATATTAACAGGAATCTGTAACTGATTAGCCTGAACCAGGAAAACAGCATGAAGCATAAAGTATTTTCTCTCCACACACTTAAGCTAATGAAAATAAGCCCTGATTAGATATGAAACGTGCAGCGCACTCTCCATCCTAAAACATCTGTCATCCAAACTTTAATACAGCCCTGATGAGGTGGAACAGAGTAGAGACGCACTGAAAGAGCAGTAGGTTGATGAATGGATGGGAGGGGAGATGTCACCATCGCATCTTGCCTCTCAATCCAGTACAGACATTCCCCGGCTGAGGGTGATCACATATTGAATTTTCCGACCATTTTTTAAAACCGTTAGCTAAAAGGCGTCTATTGATTTTTGATTTCCTCTATTTTTGTTTCCTTCTTTTTCCTTTTTTCTCTCTGTTGGAGGTTTGGGGTCCAAAAATAGACTCAATCTACTATCAATAATCTGACAGCTGCTTTTTGCCTCTTTGAGAATATTATTTGGCTAAAACTCTTTGCGTCTTACACCTAAGTTAAAATACAGAAACTGAAATAAACTCTCATATTATAGCATGATTGTTAGAGGAGCTGTACATTTTAGACATTGGCCACGGTCGTCTTTGTCTTATCAGAGAGAACAACACCACATCACCATGAGTGGACCATCTTACATTTGTTCTTTAACGCGGTCTTCTTCCCTCTCTTTACCCTCCGTCAGACATTTGTCATCGATCCTGGGAAACAAGTTTGACCATGGAGCGGAGACCATCATGCCCACACTGCTGAACCTTGTGCCCAACAGTGCCAAAGTCATGGCCACATCCGGGGTGGCCACCATCCGCCTCATCCTCAGGGTAGGACATCTACAGGGGGGGGGGTGATGTGGTGCCTCAGGTCATCTGGAAGTCATTGTAACAAGACATAATGTAATAACAGTGTTTTTTGTCTTTCCCCTGCAGCACACACACTACCCCCGTCTCATCCCCATCATTACCAGTAACTGCACCTCCAAATCAGTAGCAGTAAGACGGTAAGAAGACTTTGTTACTGGTATTAAATGAAACAGGGTGTCTGTTAATACAATTACTGCAGGTCAAAAATGAAAAGCTGCATGATTGATTTTGTTTACATTCGTTCATGTCGAGCAGAGATTGACATTTTATCCATATATTCCAGATATACTGTACATGCTAAAGTTCCCATATTTGACACTTTTCCTGTGTTTTATCTGACATGTTGATCCATAGGAAGATATATTTGTGGTTTTAAGAACCAAAAACCGTCTCAATGTAGTTTCTCCTCTCTCAGGCTTCTTAGAAGTCCTTACAGCTGGTTTTTAAGGCTCAGTTTCTGAATACAGGCTGTGTGCATTTCTCTGTGGACTGAGCGCTTTGATACTTTCACAATATTAATATAGAACCTAGACCTGCTTTATAATCAAACTACACATGGACATCTGCCTTCATACTATATGAGGCCGTTCAAGTTTTCTATGTCATGATATTGCAAACCTGAGAGATGTTTAATTTTTGTCACTTTGCCAGGCGCTGTTACGAGTTCCTAGATCTCATGTTACAAGAGTGGCACACCAATACACTGGAAAGGTAAGACGAGTCTCTTCAGAAGGAAAATATCCGCTGTTTCCTCCACAACTATCGAAGCACTTTGGCAAGTTGTGTTTGTCATGTGAGTCTACCAATATGTACCAAGATGCAGCTTCTCCTCCTCCTCCTCTCACTCGATGACATTTGAGTTCGCTAACATTTGAGTTAACAAAGCACTGGGTGGGTGCACCACTGATGAGGCCTATTAAATTGATGAGTGCCGAGAAAGCCGTCATCGTCAGGACCTCGAGCGATAAGGCAACTTTGCCCATCCTCGTAACCATGGCAACTGCGGCAGAGACTTTAAAAAGCATGCAGAAAACCCTGTGGGTGGCCACATTCCCTGTGGACCACCAGAGGATTAAAACTGGAAGGAGAAAAGGAGAAAGCCTTTTTGTTCTTTAACATTTTGAGGTTTAAGGCTGCAGAAGTCATCCATCAGTACTTGGTGGTTTTTATATTGGCGTGAGGTTAACTGTTAGTGTCCTCCTCACCATGTTCCCTTACTATCCCAGACATGTGGCTGTTCTGACCGAGACCATCAAGAAAGGAATACATGATGCGGACTCTGAGGCCAGATCCATCGCTAGGAAGTAAGTGTTGTTTAAGACTGAACTTTTTTATGTCTTTGTTTTATGAGAAAGTGTTCACTAATTTTTACCCTGTCTAAACTGAAAATCCTTCCTTGTCCTCATCTATAGGTGCTATTGGGGTTTCCATGGTCACTACAGCCGGGAGGCAGAGCATCTGTTTCAGGCACTAGAGTCCACCTATCAGAAGGCCCTGCAGTCTCACCTGAAGAGCTCTGACAGCATTGTGTCTCTACCCCAGTCGGACCGTTCTTCATCGTCTTCCCAAGAGAGTCTTAAGTAAGAACTATGACGTCCTCCACACTAAGCGTTCTCCTCCTGTCCTCACCGTGTTCCCCTTGTTCCATCTTTACTCTCCTGCTTTACTCCACCTCCTTCTCTCCCTCTCTCTTTTCTGTCTCTATCTCCTACTTCTTTTCTGTTTGTTGTAATTTATTGGAGGAAACCACTAATGCATCCATCTTATTGATGACTGTAAAAACATTGGTAATTATTGTCAGACAAACAGCAGACGGGTGAGAGCTCTCACACACACGCACTCTCTCACTCACACACACACACACACACACACCCACTCTTGGATGATTGTGATCGGTTTATAGATTCCCTATGGAGCATGTTGGCTAATGACCTCATAGTCCACCCATCAGGGCTGCAGCTGCTGTGGTCATCTGTGTGTGGGGTGTTTGTGTTTATGGGGATGAGCTCATCTTCATTTTATTTATTTTTGTTATTTTGACAGAAAGGTTTTCAATCTGTTGAATAGTTTTAATTCTGCACACTGTACACAGGCCATTTATCATTGTTATTCCTATTTAACTTGCTGTCCAACACAATTTATCCATACATTTTATAAAAAATAATTCAATATTCATTGTTTTAATTCATAAATACAACACTTGTCAATTGTTGTCAGATGCTCATAAAGTCTAAAAAGTGTTTCCTCTGTTTTTTTCAGCCGGCCATTGTCTGTGAAGAGTGTCATTGGAGGGAGCATGACAAGGAGTAAGCCACTTTCATTTCTCTTTATCTATTCTATCCCTTTTGTTTGTGGTTTTCCCCAGAAATGAGAAGTATATTAGGTGCGTAGTGAAGTTAGTAGAGCCAAAGCAGTTTAGATTATCCAGGTCTAAGTTGCTATTTTATCAGCTGTCCTAATGACCCCTTGATAATAACCTTATATATACACTGTCCCCAATAGCACTAATGTATAGCTTAGAGGTGAAGACTAAGATGAGACTTTAGTGATAAATAAAATAAAAAATAAACAGCAACAAACAAATCTAAGCAAATATCATTCAAAAGCTACAGTATATATGTGATATACACTCACTTCATTAGGTACACCTGCTTATTCATGAAGTTATCCAATCAGTCTCTGAAGATGTGCTTTATGATTCTGTTTGGAGTCACTGTCTGGGACCAATCAGACGCTTTCTTAATGGTATTGCATGATGGATCTAAATATCTGAGATGCCTAAAACCTTTGCACAGTGTGAGGAAGTAATGAGTCCAGTCTGCTGGGCTTCAGCTGGATTTTTGCAGTAGTCACTTTTCTTGTTGTATTATCTGATGTCAGTTGATGCTAAAGTTCTGCTGCCGCATGATTGGCTGCACTGGCTTCCTGTGTGTCAAAGGACAGATTTTAAAATCCTACTACTCATCTATGAAGCTCTAAATGGACTTGGGCCAAAACACATCTCTGATCTACTTGAACGATACGAAGCATCCAGACCCCTCAGGTGATCTGAGACAAGTTTACTCAGCGTTCCCCGAATCAGAACCAATAGGCAAGGTGAAGCAGCTTTTAGTTTCTCTGCTCCTCAGCTGTGGAACAAGCTTCCTGAACACCTGAGACTTACTGAAACTGTCAGCTCATTTAAATCAGGGATTAAAACATCACTGTTTGCTGTGACTTACCAATAAATCACATACATAACATCTTTTTAATCTTGTGCTGTGTTTGCATTTGCTTGTTTCTTGATTTTATACAATCTTGATATGATTTATATATATATTTTTGTTTATACAAATTAGTTTTTAAATGCTATTTTAATGTCATGTTAATGTTTTGTTTTTGATATATTTCCATGCCTCTATAAAGCACTTTGAATTGCTTTGTGTCTGAATGGGGCTGTATAAATAAACTTGCCCTGTGTTGCACATATGTGGAAGTTCAAAGTAAAAAGTCGAAAGGCTCTTAAAATAAACTGCTTCAGTGTTCAGAGTTTGCCTCTCATCTCTCTGCTGTTCTAGGTAAGCTGGTGAGCACCAGGATGCCTACCACACCGGGTTCCCTCCAGCGCTCCCGTAGCGACATTGATGTAAATGCCGCCTCCAACGCCA